>NW_018408148.1:540950-609125 GCF_002113885.1 Mizuhopecten yessoensis
ACTTCTTCTCAATAACCAAAAGGCCCAGGGTACTGATATTGGGCCTGTAGCATGCTGGGATGAAGGACTATCAAGTTTGTTCAACTGAATGACCTTGACCAACTTTCAAGGTCACAGGGGTCAAATGTCGTAAAATCTTCAAGCGACTTCTTTTCAATAAGCAAAAGGGCCAGGGTACTGAAATTGGGCCTGTAGCATGCTGGGATGAAGGATTACCATGTTAGTTCAAATGAATGACCTTGATCCACTTTCAACCTAATGTCCTTGTTCGACAATCAAGGTCAGAGGTGTCATATTTTTAAATCTTTTTATAGGTTCTTATGAAATCTTAAGATTACAAGTGTTAGATTAATAACAGGTGAGCGATGCAGGCCCATTGGGCCTCTTGTTATGTTATCCCCTTGACTTCAGGATAAATTTGCCTTCATAGTCGAGGTAGAAAAGGGTGAAAATTAAACATATTTAGTGAATTTCTAAGTGAAGTTCTAATAGATATACTTATAGATTAAGATGTTTGCATTAAGTAGCTAAGCTAGCAAGACTTTAAAAATCATGGCATTGAGTGCCAATATAACAACAGTATCAGGCAAAGCGCAGTATTTATACTGAATGATTTTAATAGACTTTTTTTAAAGGGAATAGAAATGTAAATATGCTTTGGTGTAGTTTTAATGCATTTAATGAAAAATGCAGTATCACGCAAAGCGCAGACTTGTAAAGAAAAGCTATTTAGAAAGAAATATCAATGAGTGTTACTCACAAGTGGTCATGTGATTTAGACGGCCCTAAAACGCTTAACTTGGTCAATGTTGGAGAGTTTTTGTTACAAAACAGATACGGATTGTTCAAAGACTGATTAGGTGTTACAACAAATATTTTAAATGTGCTTTTGGGGAACTATCTCAAAGAAGCTATTTTTTTTTATTTTTTTTTTCAGTTTTATCTATTTGTTAAATTTTTCGTTTATTTTTAATTTTTGCTTTTTGTTGTTGTCGCCTTTCGCTATTATACGTATAATGAATCTCTATAATTATATAGACTTTTAATAATGAAATGAAATATTCATATTGTAAAAGTTTAATGTTAAGATGGTAAACTAATCAATAACCACTGGACCCAGGTTTCAGGTGTTCACTCTATAACCGCATCTGTATATCATAAATGACAAAAGTATGTTTTCAGTAATACGTTATAAGTGAAATAGCAAAATATGGATACACCAGTACCAGACAGTGAACACACATATCAAAACATTTTTTTACTGCAATGCTTCGCAAGTGTGTAACACTTCATGCTTCTAAGCTACTAACCTACTATACTGATCTTTAGGAAAAGTAATTTTAGATTTTAACAAAATCCAAACAAAAACATTTCGTTGAAAAATACAAAAATCATGTTAAAAAACATTAAAAACTGCGTTTACAAAACGTCACAACAACACCAAACGACACTAAACAACGCCGTTAAACATGAAATTTTGCGATAAAAATACACTTTTCGTTAAAAACATGCGGTAAAAATTTGTTGGAAAATAAACATTTCATTTTAAAAAAGCAACAAAAAAATACGATAAAACGAAAATGAAAAAAAAAGGTTTTATTGAAATTATGTTGAAGAAAAAAAGGGTCACACCATCTGTTAATTTCAGTTTGCCCTCGCATACTTTAGACCAAATTGGTGGGAAAACATATATTCGTACGGGAGAAGGATTTTAAATATCAATCACTATGTTTCCCTGTCTCCATTTATACACAAATGGGTCATACTTTTTGTCAAAGTATCCAGTATACGTGATCGAATCTATGGCGGCATATCAGATTTTAGCGTGTTCTTACTTGTCAATGTCCTTGTTTAACTATTCATTTCTTTAATAATTTGAGGACACATTATTGCGAGTTACCCGTGAAAGTAATGTGTTTCGACATGGATTTTCCAGTTTAATAAAAGCTATATATAGATCGTCGGACAGCTGTTTGTTAACCCGTGTTGTCGTTCCTTGACGAGTTCCCTATAGCTACATGCTGTGGTTTATTTATGACAGGTACGCTTAGAAGTATTTGCTTCCGATTGAAAACAATTTGAATGTTTTACTAGCCATTGGTTGAAGTTGACCAGCCTTTCCAGCAACTGATCTTAAACTTGGTTACCATAAAATTTATTCAAGCTAAAAAAAGTGGCTTAGATTTTAACACATATCGTACATTCATACAAGCAAGCACCACTTTGTATCAATATATCGTAACAACAGTAATAAGATACCGTAATACTCATTTGAGATGTCACAAATGTCAATGAGGTATCTTCACTAGTTTAGAAGTAATTATCCATTCCAGAAACAAGATTCAAAGTTGAATGTGATGATTAGAGGATTTCTTTTGCATTAGAGCCAGCTACGGTACGTTATGTACACCAGAAGTGCTAAAAAGGTGCTATTGTGTATCACATAGCTACAGTTATCGGTGTTTTATACCTATTGCACAAATTGTGTTATTTTAAGAATTTACATTTTCATTTTAGTCCCTATATAAACATTATCTGGAGAAAATGTTTTCATATGAGGATTCAATCCTTATATTTAAATTAAAAACAATTTGGTTATTATTGATCTAAATATAGTTATTCACTTAAATTTTCGATTTTAAGAGTCTGTATCGTCAGTGCATTCGCAATTGCCGGAACACCCTAATGTCACTTAAATGTTTTCTTTTACGGCATTATTCGAGGCGAGAGGAGAAGCTTCAAAATGACACTGATCAAATGCGCTATGAACGAAATTTCTTCTGGTAGTGCTTATCTATACAAGAGATTGCAGTGGAAATGTAAATATAGGGCTGTGCACGCCAACGAGATAAGCATCCTTTTGATGCTTCTCCCCACATCTCGAACAAAGCGAGATCAACGTAAGAAACAACAGATGCAATAACACCACAGATATTAAAATATAAAAAATCCTTATGTTCGGATCACTTTAATGTCTATAAATTTGGAATGTAAATATACAAATTGAGCGGTGGTTTTTAAACATTCACGGCATTATGACTACAAACTGAGAAACCTGCTCAGTTGCTGTATGATTTTTTTTAAGTGATTGTCCTTGGCGCCCATTGTTGAAACTGTGACGTTATACTTTCAATACTTCACTGTCATGTCTCCAAAGAAAAACGTTTGGAGTCAACAGGTCGAATTTAGATTTCGATTCAGCTGGAGAAACTGCTGTTTTCACGAATTATCGAAATATTTAGTCTCTGTTATGTAACGATAAACCGAATATTATATCCGTTTCTTAAAATGATTTCAACTATTTGTAGTTCTCCAGAAGCGCAATCAATAAAGCAAAAAAAAAATAGAAAGAAATAATCAGGCAATCTCTTAAGTTATGAAATAAAACCTTATGTAGGGGGCCGCGGTGGCCAAGTGGTTAAGGCGTCTGTCATTCTGCTACCACTAGCCCTCCACCACTCTGGGGTTGCGGGCTCGAGACCTACGTGGGGCAGTCGCCAGGTACTGACCGTAGGTTGGCGGTTTTTCTCCGGGAAATTCTGCTTTCCTCCACCAACAAAACCTGGCACGTCCTTGAAATGACCATAACTGTTAATAGGACGTAAAACACAAACAAACCAAACCAAACTAAAATAAAGACAACGTTGAATAAAAACAACAAGAGAATACATGTTAACAAAATCGTAATTCGAACTCAAATCGATAAACCTAGGGCAAAGTATGATCAAAGGAAACATTTACCTCAAGACCCTTGAAATAGTACAAGGAGAATACGGTCAGGTGTTCCGGAAGGATAAGCGTCTTCTGCTTCATCGACGACACTCGCCATGTAAAGTCTAAGACGAATCCCAGTAATTGGTTCATTGTTCATTGTTCATTGTTGACGACATCGTTGTAAGCGTTGCGTTTGGAGGCATTTCGAGTAGACATACAATACTCAATACTAGTGAAATTGAATGTATGTTGTACATTGATTTCCGGTTCCATTTAAAAAAAGGACGTACAATTCTAAAGAGATATCAAAGGCCTGTATAATTTACAAGTAACAGAACGAAGCATATAATACAGTTTTGTAAGTCTGCATACAGTTTGATAAGCACATACATGACAATATTATTTAGTTAAAAGTATTACGAATATTAAAAGGTTCATGGGATCAAACATTTTTGGGGATGATTTTTCCAGTGTTTGGTTAACCTGGTCTTAAAGAAAAACAGGGATATGGAGCAAAGACAATTCCAGTTATAAACAACAACGCTAAACTTAAAAGAAAAACTTCATATCACACACAGAAATAGGCTGAATTCTTTCCATGCGAAATCCTGTTTGCGACCATGAAACTTATACCACGGTCTAATCTAAGTCCTTGCTTATGCATAGTCTCCACCAATCTGCGTCTTGAAGTCATGAAATTCGGGCCAATCTCTTGAGGACCGAATCACAATGATCGGCGAAATGTAAACAGGACAGGAAGGGGGAATGAGGATGTTGCTATCAAGAAAGGGAACATTCACGATTAAAAGACGAAAGCGTCCCGTTTATCCTAAAGCTTATTAGTAATCGTCCATGTTGGTCATGTTGTTGTGATATTGTAAGTAAAGATCGACGATAGCCGCTGAAGTTGAGGAGTATGTGTCCTTGATTTCAAGCTACGAAGGATACAGTATATACGATCGATGCAACCAATGAATTTCTTCTTATTCAAATACACATCGTTTATATATTTGAATGTGAAGTTGAAAGACTTGACAAGGTTTTTGTTACGATGATCAGAAAAGAAACAAGAGGCCCAAGGGGCTTAGCGGTCACCTGAGTTACATCATAGGTACTGGTAGCTCAATTTTATTTTTTGAGATGTGATGTGGGAATCAACATGTAAACTAAGTGAAATACAATACTTGTCATGTCATCAAAGGTTAAAAAAAATAAAACATTGGTAAATTTTCCCTTTGGGGCCCCGCCCTAGCCCCTGGGGATTGGGCAGGAATACCATTTTTTTCAATGTTATACCCTCATCCACCAAAGATGATTCTGACCAAGTTTGAATAACTTTCTGCTGAAAATGGATAAACTATATCCAAAAGTGTTATTTCCCTTTATAATCTAAAGTTGTCAAAATATACCCAAAAGTGTTATTTCCTTATATAAATTATAGTAAACTTTACCCCCTCCCCAAGTGAGAACGGATGTCTCGGGGGCCCTGAAATTCACAATTTCAATGAAGCCCCTGATGATCTTTCCATCCATGCACAGAAATGGACTGTAGTACCTCTTAGTCCATCCTTGATATCCAAGGGTTATACGCTCACTTTCGCTCTCTACACCCCTGTAATATGTCATAGCAAATTTGAAGGCATGAAGATAGCTGTTTGATTGATCTCAGGTAAAATAAACTGACCGATCGCTAGGCTGATACCTGTCCTTTGAAGATAACAAAGGAGAGACGCCCGACTTCAAAGCCTGTCCGCGAGATTCTTTTGGTGTATATCAAAGGATTGAACTAGTCTTCTTGTCTCATCCACAAGGTGGCGCACACTGAGCCTTAAATTTTGCTATGACATATTCCAGGAGTGTAAAGAGCGAAAGTGAGCGTACCCCTGGATATCGAGGATGGCGTACCCCTGGATATCGAGGATGCTCTTAGTCTGGAGAAGATTTTTGAAATATTAGGCCCCGCCCTGGCCCCTGGGGTTTGGGTAGGAATCCCAATTTTACAATTTGAAACCTTCTTCCTCCAAGAATAATTTTCACTAAGTAAGACTAATTTCCTACAGAAAGTTGTCAAAATATACCCAAAAGTGTTATTTCCTTATATAAATTATAGTAAACTTTACCCCCTCCCCAAGGGAGAACGGATAGCTCGGGGTCCTGAAATTTAAAATTTAAACATGCAAAGAAAATGACTGTAGTACCTCTGAGTCTGGAGAAGAAGATATTTGAAATATTGGTTAATTTTCCCTTTGGGGCCCGCCCTGGGCCCAGGGTTTTGGGGGTAGGAATCCCAATTTTATAATTTTGTAGCCTCATCTATTAAGGATGATTCTGACCAAGGTTGAAAAAATTCCATCCGCTGGTCCTTGAGAAGAAGTTGAAAAGTTTACGGACGACGACGCAAATGTGTATGCAGGCCTTCCAAGGCTTTGTCAAGGCTCGACAGAAACCAGCATCATTTTACTGGGTCCGACCTTATTTCATAAACGAACAACTCTGGTCCAATCGGTGTAATCGTTTGGACCGCGATAAACGAAAACGGCCCAGTGATCTAAAAAACGTATTTTTTTCCCGGCAGAATTTGAAAAGTGATAAATAGACAGTTTAGCTCATTCCCATTAGGAGATTCGTATTTTTTATCATGAACGAGCAAAATGGCTCCTGAGATTTCATATGGAATAGCTGATCATGAATGGTTGGTAAATCCAGGGGCGTTTCTAGGATATTTGAAAGAGGGGGCGTAGAATCCAATCTTTCAAATTTTTTGGACCTTTTGTTTTGCTAATAATTGTGAAATGCACTAATGTAACGGTTCCTGACTTGGAGCATGTATATTTTATAGTTAAAGTTAAAGTGTCAGAGTGTTTAATTAATGAATATGATAAATTGCCATATTCAATTCAATTTTTTTGAAAAGGGGGGGGGGGNATCCACAGTTTCGGAGAATAAAAAACAATGTATCAAGAATATTATGCCCTTCTCTCACGCGTCCACTAAATTACATAACGTATCTTAAAAACTACATGTGGCTTGACATTGTTTTAGAAAGAAATAACGCAAACTAGCAATATTCAGCAGTTTAGTTTCGGCCAGGTACGTCTGAACCCCTCAATCTACACGTACCAAATTTTCCTGAGGTCAGCCTCGGTCCAAATCTGTACCTGTCGTTTTCTTTACAGGTTCAACCGGTTCAACCGTTTCAACCGGTAACGCGAATGTACCCTTTGTTGAGCAGGCTCGTCCGGTCTCTCCGGTTTGCATTTAGTTTCGCCAGTATCTCACAAACATTCTTGTGATTCAGAAAATCCAATATGGCGGTCGAAGGTGCCTCGCCGAACTTTGGCGAAATGCAACTGGACTTGGAGGAGCAGGAATTGCAGGTTAGCTTTTTAAGATGTATATACTGACCTAGCTTAGCTGTTCAATGGGAGAATTCTATGTCATGAATAGGTTACAACCATCCTATAACGTTAAATGATGGATGAATATACACGGTAAGGTACCGAACACCTTCGTCATTATGTTTGACGGTTCAACCACAGGGTCACGTTACAATCACACTTATGCTATACTGATGTGTGTTGTGACTCATATCAGTATAGCATAAATGTGCTTGTAACGTGACCCGGTGGTTCAACACCTTTCAATGGCGACTGGCCAGTTTCAGTTCGTTAATGACAAAAAGCATGCTACACACACTGAGTCAAGTCTTTTTTCCGTTCTGGAAGCAAGCCGACAACGTACAGGAATATGATGACTCAAAACCCGGTGGTGAATCTGGATGGGTTTTCTGGTACCAGTGTTCGTTTATAATAATAAATGTAACATTTTTGGGTATATATCCTGGCGGACCTGCAACTGTTTAGGTAGGCCTTGCAAGGCTTTGTCAAGGCTCGCCTGAAAGTGGGATAAGATTACTCGGTCCGACCATATTCCATAAACGAACAACTTTTGTCCAACCGGTTCAACCGTTCATGTACTGGAGCACCATCAAATCTGGCTATATAGTCAAATATGACTATAAGTATATGTAGCCCAGTATTATATACTATGTATACATGTAACCCTGGTAAATACTAGCCGCAATATATCGCTCGGCTATAGAGAACTTCTCTTTAGCTCGATCGGTTGAGCGTTAGACTAGTAAGCCAGAGGTCCCGGGTTCGATCCCATGCGGAGGTAGTGATTCATATTTAATTAATCATGCGCTCTGTTACATACACATGCAGGTACTAGCCTCGTCTGACAATACACCTGTAATATAATCATAGGTGTATTGACAGACGAGGCTATAGCTACTGACTCGGCTAGGGAGATTTTCTCTTTAGCTCATTCGGTAGAGCGTAAGACTAGTAAGCCTGAGTTCCCGGTCCATAGAATATGTTTGTTGCCAACTGCGTTCATACTACCGTATATGCAATCAAAATGAAGGTCAATCCTTAAATATAGGGTGAATGTACAAACACACCAGTACTGTTCGTAATTATCTTGTGCACATCAATTGAAGTGTACAACCTAAACCTAACAGGTAAGTTGGTGAAATAAAAGAATTTCACCTAAAAACTCAATTGCATTGTCATTCATTTGTTTGATTTCCATCGTTGCGTTTTTTTCCCTGTCAACATACATCACTTATTAGTAACAAACTATAGTGTTACTTTGTTCGTGTTACCGAAGATTAGCATCCTGATGAAGCAGATTCGGCCTGTGCTTTCGAGTAAGAATGATAACATGCATTTACATTTGTTCGTGTGTCGGGAGGGAGTGAAATGTTTTGTGTTTCGTACAGAAATTGTTACTATTCCTGTCTGATCATCAGATGGAGAGGGTAAAAGGATGCAAGTACCAAGAATTGCAATGGTGACATTCAACAGTCATCGGAAATTGAGTTTTTAGATAAAAATATTTTATTTCACTGACTCGCTTGTTTGGTAAACATTTCAATCGATGTGCACAAGATAATTACGACCAAAATCTTCTTACTAATTGATACCAGACAAATTTATAAATTTCACACAAGGGTAAACATCAAAGACATTTTGACATTGTCTTAGATTGGTCTTTTTATCTGCCACAGCAACTCCAGGGGGATCCTAGCAGGTTTATCTAATGAGTCATGGGTGAGGTAACCTATAGTGGTTGTTGGAGAAATACATTTACCGCTTCGTATTTCAGATCAAAGTCCTTATTACTGTAAATTCTTGTTTGTTTCCTCCTTAGAACCTCATTACTAGGACAGATGTCCTGCATTTTCATCAATTATTTAACCTTTTCAGTTTTTATGATCAATAGATCTGCAATGTCTAATGTTATAATATCTGCTTGACACATTCCAACATCATGAATACCGCCACTATATAATATTTTCAACATCCGGTGACATTTTATATTGTAACATTAATCATGTTTGTCTGCAAATTTGGGGATTGCCACCCACCATATTAAAGTTACCAGGATAATTTGCATTGGATAACCTTAATGTTTCAGGCACCTGGTGGAGTTGGTTCCCCTCAATTGTATAACCAGCTGCTGGCCCTGTATCTCCTCCATAATGAGATGTGAGTATACTGTAATATCACTATATCAGTAGCATGAAAATATTGAGTAAAATGTGAGTATGATAATATTAATAATATAATCATATAATATTCATATCACCAAGACCGCAAGATTTCAGTATGGTAGCAGTGCAGTACGTACATGACAATATATAACACAAGTGTTCATATGGATATTTTTAATTTTTATGATATATATAGAATGCAATACACAGGGATGTATGAATTGATCAAGTTGACAATTCATGACCTATATCATATTCAGAAAATTAAAGGCTATCTATTTTTTTCTTTAAAAAAAAGACAACTTCGTATATTATATTCAACTATGTTTACCCAAAAAACTGATGATCTGGAAAACTATTCAGTTAAAAAAAATCCACAAATGAAATAAAATTTACTAGTGCCAGTATGTTTTTAACTTTCGCAAGCCTAGGCTAAATATCTAGTATTTGGTATGCCTGTTGCGTTAGTGGAGTTTTACGAAAAACTCTAGCATGTTTTTGATGTTTAATACATGTGTTCTGCTGTAGGTGCCAGGCAAAGTTTCTTTGGAAGAGAATTCCAACAGCAGTGAAAAGTGTGAGTAGTGTAGCGGAACTGGACTTGGTCGATCGTCAGAGACCATATAGCTCAATTGGTAGAGCACCGTCTAGAGTTGGGAGGGTCCCAGGTTAAAACCCCGGGTCTGGCCGTGCATTTTTCCTCTCCTGTTACATAGGTACATGTGACAAATCCTTGTTTCAAGCATTTGGTTTATGTTTGGCAAAAGGGTCTGATACCCAAACCTGGGTTGTAAATACGGTGATGTCTTCGAGGGCAAAGACTTAGAAAAAGGAATGTATCGGAACTGGACTGGGTCGATTGTCAGAGACCATATAGCTCAATTGGTAGAGCACCATCTAGAGTTTGGAGGGTCCCGGGTTCAAACCCTCGGTCTGGCTGTGCATTTTTCCTCTCCTGTTACAGTAGTATTCAATCAACCATCAATGAAACCTCACAATATTAGCTCTTGTCTTCAGTAATAGTGACACCTAAACATTTCCCTAAGTCTCATATTCTTTATATGATCATTGTCAAACATATACATATGCAATGTTTTTGCAAGACCTTAAATTTTTGGGTGAAATCAGGCATAAATCACAAATTTTGACCTCTTTTTCTGGCAAATTTCACTTTATATCCTTTGACATAAAAAAACCACTTTTTTATTTCACTTTGTTTTGAAGGTGGCTCCTCATTTACTGTAATCCATTGTATGCTTTGTTTGCAGACGACCCCTGAGTTGACTACGATCTGGGCAGCAGGCCAGAAGATGTGGCAAAGAGACTACACAGGAAGTTACGAGGCCTTGAAGAAAGAATATTCTACAGAGGTCAAGCCCATAATGGAGGCAGCCCTTGGTATGAACCCCACATAGCATTGTACTTCAAACATGTTATGATGTTAATTTCATAATTTTCAATTTTGTTGCTATGCTGAGGCTTCTACGCATGGGCAATTTAAAAAATCTGCACCAATATAGCCCCAATTATAAACCGATATGATGTTTGAAAAGAGTTTTGTCGATAAATTTACCAGGTAAGTATTTTTTTTCTTTTCATGGGGCCGAAAATGCCCGAGTCCTTTATAAACACTAAAAAGTATATTTGTTGTAGTTCACTCCTGCTCGAAACAATAGGTCATGTAATGGAACCAAATACATAGTGAGAGAAGTATGTTTCTAGGACCTACTAAAGATCTATAAAGTGGATTTCAGCAATATTTGAGGAAAATTTGTTCAGAGAAAGTGTACTTTTCAATGTATTTCAGTGCTAATGGTCCAAGCAAATTAAAACATGTAGATTTGTGTAGCTTGCTAAAACTTAAGTTTACAAAATGAATGATGGCCAAACAGATTTTCCCCAAGAGCCACAAGTCAGATACACACAGTCATATTACAAATTATCATGAAAATGATTACAATACACAGGTCTTTCTATTCCGTCTTTGCATATTGCAGAGTTATCTTCTCTTGTGAGCAGGTATTGATTGTTACGTCATTGGTTTGTGTGAGAAAATTACGTCGTTTTCTCAAAAATTGATGACGTTACTCTCACAAACAAATGATGTAACAATCAATACCTGCTTACAAGAGTAGATAACTCTGCAATACAAAAAGACGGAATACCAATGATGACCACATTTGTAAATCAGTATCTGGTTATGTACAGGATCATAGGTAAGGAAGCTTTCAAGTTCTTCTTCTTGTTTAAAATAGTAATTGTTAATAGCTCAAAATTGTAATTTTTGTTTTAGGAAGTTTAACGAAGTAGTTCTTTTTAATTAGGCGAAAACAGAATGCTTGTTTTATTAGGTACATCAGTCGTTACAGTTATATCATCTGATCTAGTATCACTGTATTAAATGTGATATGATGTTTGTACAGGTAACTGAAGACAAATCATCCACCTTGTGCTGCTGATACTTAACGCATTCATCCCTGAAAACACATTTGAACTCCTCCAATTCAAAAGCTGGAACAGTTCATTATGAAATTTCAGGGATGAATGAGTTAATGAAATGAAAGGAGTCTGGTATTGTATTGCTACAGGCAATTGCATTTCTACAATTACTGATTTGTACAAGTTTTTTGTTTTGCTGTTTTAACCCAAAAACATGTGATTTAGTAACTTTTTATTCTTGTTTTCATCCCGAAAGGACGAGGTATAATAATTTGCTTAAATCACATAGGTCATCTTTTTGTAATGGGGAAACAAATCAAACATGAAAAAAGGGGACGAAAATACATGCTTATTTGCTATACCCTAATCTCCAATCTTTTTGGCTGTAAAAATGTTGTGTTTTTGTTATTCCACAAATAGAACATGAGATTCACGTAACTTCTTTATCTCATGTTTTTCCCTGAAAAGAAAAGAATTAACAGACCTCAATACATTTCTGTTAAATTTGTCTTTTTGGGGCAAAACAATGCAACAACATGCTAACAAAAATCAGCTACTGTATGTTTAACTTTGTGTCACATTTTAACAAATATATCTGAATATGTGTATTAAGAAACAATCGTAAAAGAGAATTTTACCGAGTAGTGAGTTTAACAAACTAATACTGATATTCTGTTTTTTAGAGGCGTATCGTAGACGAGCGTTCCACCTAGTGTCCCAGGCCTACTCCTCAATCAATGCTGATGAGCTGGCTACTTTTCTGGGAATGCCCACGTCTGAGGCTGTGCAAGGTATAACATAACATCATTTATAATTATGTATCAATGATTTTGATGCCCCTGTAGCAAAATGTTACAACAATGTAATATAATTATAGTTTATATTCTAGCTTCAGTTAACTTCTTTGTACCAGCTATTACTTTCTCATTTTCACAGAAATTTTGTTAAAACATCTCACACATTTATGTTCATTCCGGTATTAGCTATAGGCTGAAAGTGTTTTCATCCAGGGTCAAGGCCACAAGTCGAGGTCAAAATTCTTAGCTATATCTGTATTCATTTAGTTCCTTATTACATGTACTATAATTATATAAATACCTACATGACAATCAGTGCTGCATGCTCTTTCCAATGTCAAGGTCATTGATAAAGTCAAAGGTTATAATTCTGTCTATTTCCTTGGTCAACCCTTTACTTCTTTAACAAGTCACTGCTGTAGATACATCATTGACTGATATATAAAAAAAAAATGAGATCTAACGACCGACTAGAAAAAAACAAGCTGCTTTCACATTACCTAGGGCTCTTCATCATAATTATAACCTTTGACCTTTATACATATATATATAAAACAGTGATCACCATAAGACAGTGCTGTGTGTTCTTTCTCAGGTCAGGGTCAAAGGTCACTGTTAACATTAATAATAAGGTAAAAAATAAAATGATTTCATTCTGTCTTAGTGTCAAACTTCAAATCTTGATTTAATTTAGTATATGAAACTTCAAAGAAATAAGCATGAATATCACCACTCTATGGTTTATTTTGTCCCAGCTTTATCCTTCTTTATTACTCTAACCTTTTGCGTGATACGAAAATTTAAAAATTGCTTACTTAGTGGTACACATTTACCTTTGTACCTATTCCCTTTACAGAAATAGTACACATTTACCTTTGGTATCTATTTACTTTACAGAAATAGTACACATTTACCTTGGTATCTGTTTTCTTTACAGAAATAGTACACATTTACCTTGGAATCTGTTTCCTTTACACAAATAGTACACATTTACCTTGGGATCTGTTTCCTTTACAGAAATAGGACACATTTACCTTGGTATCTGTGGCCTTTACAGAAATAGTACACATTTGCCTTGGTATCTGTTTCCTTTACACAGAGATGACACATTTACCTTGGTATCTGCTTCCTTTACAGAAATAGTACACATTTTCCTTGGTATCTGTTTCCTTTACACAGAGATGACACATTTACCTTGGTATCTGGTTCCTTTACAGAAATAGTACACATTTGCCTTGGTATCTGTTTCTTTTACAGAAATAGTACACATTTCCCTTTGTACCTATTCCCTTTAAAGAAATAGTACACATTTACCTTAGTATCTGTTTCCTGTACAGAAATAGTACTCATTTACCTTGTTATCTGTTTCCTTTACAGAAAAAGTACACATTTACCTTGGTATCTGCTTCATTTACAGAAATAGTACACATTTGCCTTGGTATCTGTTTCCTTTACAGAAAAAGTACACATTTACCTTGGTATCTGGTTCCTTTACAGAAATAGTACATAATTACCTTGGTATCTGTTTCCTTTACAGAAATAGTACACATTTTCCTTGGTATCTGTTTCCTTTACACAGAGATGACACATTTACCTTGGTATCTGTATCCTTTACAGAAATAGTACACATTTCCCTTTGTACCTATTCCCTTTAAAGAAATAGTACACATTTACCTTTGTACTTATTCTCTTTACAGAAATAGTACACATTTGCCTTGGTATCTGTTTCCTTTACACAAATAGGACACATGGACCTTGGTATCTGTGACCTTTACAGGAATAGTACACATTTACCTTGGGATCTGTTTCCTTTACAGAAATAGTACTCATTTACCTTGATATCTGTTTCCTTTACAGCATTAGTACACATTTACCTTGATATCTGTTTCTTTTACAGAAATAGTACACATTTAGCTTGGTATCTGTTTACTTTACAGAAATAATACACATTTTCCTTGGTATCTGTTTCCTTTACATAAATAGTACACATTTTCCTTGATATCTGTTTCCTTTACAGCATTAGTACACATTTACCTTGATATCTGTTTCCTTTACACAAATAGGACACATGGACCTTGGTATCTGTGACCTTTACAGGAATAGTACACATTTACCTTGGTATCTGGTTCCTTTACAGAAATAGTACATATTTACCTTGGCCTTGGTATCTGTTTCCTTTACACAAATAGTACACATTTACCTTTGGTATCTATTTACTTTACAGAAATAGTACACATTTTCCTTGGTATCTGTTTCCTTTACAGAAATAGGACACATTTACCTTGGTATCTGTATCCTTTACAGAAATAGTACACATTTCCCTTTGTACCTATTCCCTTTACAGAAATAGTACACATTTAGCTTGGTATCTGTTTACTTTACAGAAATAATACACATTTTCCTTGGTATCTGTTTCCTTTACAGAAAAAGTACACATTTACCTTGGTATCTGTGGCCTTTACAGAAATAGTACACATTTCCCTTTGTACCTATTCCCTTTAAAGAAATAGTACACATTTACCTTAGTATCTGTTTCCTGTACAGAAATAGTACTCATTTACCTTGTTATCTGTTTCCTTTACAGAAATAGAACACATTTACCTTGGTATCTGCTTCATTTACAGAAATAGTTCACATTTACTTTGGCCTCTGCTTCATTTACAGAAATAGTACACATTTGCCTTGGTATCTGTTTCTTTTACAGAAATAGTACACATTTGCCTTGGTATCTGTTTCCTTTACAGTAATAGTACACATTTACCTTGGGATCTGTTTCCTTTACAGAAATAGGACACATTTACCTTGGAATCTGTTTCCTTTACACAAATAGGACACATGGACCTTGGTATCTGTGACCTTTACAGAAATAGTACACATTTACCTTGGTATCTGTTTTTGTGAGGCCTGCAACGCGAGGCGACATATAGGTATTGCTTTGTCAGCGTTGTCATCATCGGCGTTGTCCGAAGTTTCCTTGGGTTGATTGAGCTCAAACTTGGTACACATATTGCATACCAATATAGCTTGGACAACTTTGCATTTCAGAAATTTAGGTGCATTTTTGGTGGAGTAATGTCCCTTTTATTGCCCAATCAGGGCATTGTGTAGTAAATGCAAGCACTTTTATATTTTTAATCAATTCCTTTCAAATTTTGTACACTAATGCTAGAAGCAATAATGTTCAACATTTATTATGGGGGGTTTCTGTCGGGTTTCAACTTTCCACGTTTCAGCATATCTGTTTACGCGATAACTTAAGCCAAAATACTTTTCTTACTAAAAGCGCTGAGCAGATGACACATCCACTCCCGTGGAATTCTTGTGTTTTTTTACAGAAATAGAACTCATTTGCTTTGGTTTCTGTTTCCTTTCTAGCTGCTCAGGCAGAGGGATGGGATGCTGATGTCCACACTCGGTTCATCACACCAAAGAAGCCAGGTAATTAAGGCACCTTTATACTTTAAAAGATACTCTATTTAATTTTTTGAGCTGTTCATTTGTGAACCATCACTTAAATAAGTTTCCAAATGGAAATGATTTTGCTTTGAAAGACATTTAGGACTACTCCTCTTCTTAATGCATTCATTCTTGTTTTACATTTAAAACATGCCAAGCAATATTCATTAAATTGTATTTTGTTTGGCGGAACTGGGCAGGGTCGATTGTTGGCGACCAGGTAGTTCAATTGGTAGAGCGTCCGTCTAGAGTTTGGAGGGTCCCGGGTTCGAACCCCGGTCTGGTCATTACATTTTCTCTTTCTCCTGTTACATTTGTATTGTGTAATGCAGTATTTTTTCTTGAGAGCATTAAAGTTGTGTTCAGTTAATGTTATCACATAGTGTTTTTGGGGTAGTCCTTGAAAAATTTCCTCATCATGAGCATGTGGATAAAATTTAGAGGCCACCGCAGGTGAAATTCAGATTTTATCCATGTGCAAACAATGAGAAAATTGATTGAGCGACAAACCCTGAAAATACTGTGTGATCAATTGTTTATCATCTATATTAAACTACCTAATATATATCACCAATCATAAAAGTTCAACTACATATCATATCTACTAACCAATTTCAAGTGATTGTTGAGATCCATGGTTTTGCACAGGGGAATACCATCAAGTGTAGAACTAGGAAAAACCATATTAAAAAAAAACAATATCCTTGTCATGAGATGCTCACTATGCATATTTTGTCTTAAAATGGAGTTGTTTTTCTCAAAATAGTTTTCCTGATTTTCTAACGATTTGTTTGTGAGGGACTATTGCCTTATGTGGAGCTCTTTGACATGGACACTTTGTCTTGGTCATGATATCACCGAGGCCACTTTCGTTTATCAGATTCAACCAGATTTGTATGTTTTTAAATGTAACATTTTCGGGTATAAATCCTTGCCGATTAGCAAATGTTTCTGCAGGCCTTGCAAGGCTCTGTCAAGGATCGCCTGCCTGAAAGCAGCATCAGATATCTAGGTCCAACCTTATTTCATAAACGAACAAGTCTAGTCCAAACGTTTAGATTGCGATAAATGAACGTGGCCGACATTCTATTTTGAGGTAAAATGGGAATATCCATTCTTAAGTTAAGTCTCATTTTCAATGTTTTTAAAACCCAGAGCCTCTGTGATTGTATCTATGTTTATATTACAGTAGGCGTCAAACCTGATCCGGAGTTCAAGAGTGACCAACAGCTGTCTATACTGACCGACTACGTGTCGTTCCTGGAGAGTTGAGACTGGTAGGTACTGGTAATTATATAAGTGAACAGAAGCTAGACTTGACAATTATTTCTCATTCTTAGATAGTTAGACAGGTAGTCAGGGGTAAATGTCGGATTAGAAAGTTAGAATCCTTTTTTGAAATAGGGGAAAATATGCGCTGTAGGCACATTACCCACTGGTGGAAAGGTTGGCTGCATGCGGGAGCCAGGAGGAGGTACAAGAGGGGGGGCATGGATGACATCTATAAGTTCTGTTTCTAACTGTTCATTATATAATTAGAGACCCTTTGAAGTGACCACTGGATACGCATTAGTATAAAGCGTTTGTGTGACTTATAATGTTAGTAATGGTAAACAAGGCCAGTTGTAAACATTGTCGTAAAATATCGGCAATGAACACAGGGAAAATGAAATAAATAACTCTGTCATCAAACTGACGGAAAATAAAACAAAATAGAACCAAGACAGAGGGGATTTTTGTTTACTACATTATGGGGAAAATGATGCCGAAACTGGAGAGGGAAATTGACCCATATTCTGTCATCAAAAGGCCTATATATATATATTTATAAAAGCAGAAAAATTATCCTTACGGACAAAGAAATATAATAAAAAGAAAAATTATCAACAACGTGTCTTAAGTACTTTCATCTCTTCTAGAAGATTCTTCAGACTGTTTATTTGAAGTATATGTGTGTGTGACGTCATACCGCTATAGCGACGTCTGCTATATACGTACCTGCCATAGCGATATCACAGCAATAGAAATTTATCTCAGCCCACAGTAGGGTTTTCCTTTCTCTTTTTACTTGGTATATTAAGGTATCATTATCATCAACACAGATTTTCTGAATAAATTATTTTGAAAAATTGAAACAATTTACAGTTTTCTGTTTGAGGTTCATTGGAACTGATTTATAAAAAGTTTTGGCCTGTTTATGGGTAAAATCAAATCATGGTCTACCTGGTAAATTATAAAATGTAACTCCGGATTGTTTGAGGATAAATTACATATATTGAACTCTTTACCCTATATTTACTTAAGAAACTGTCTGTGTATGGTTGTATTGAAACAAAATAAATAAGACTGAAATTGGTTGACATTTTTCATTGCTTCTACCTTGTATGTCAGAAGAAAAAAAAAATATTTCATAGAAATTTACTTTTTTTTTCTCCACAATATTTAATTTCTTGGCACATAATTATAATATATTTGCACATTGTCCTTTTCTGTAGTTGAATTTTTAAGAGCCATATAAAGGAGCGTATAGTTCCCTTAGATGTGGCCTTGAGGCTGAAATTTAAGAAATGAAATTACAAATGCTATACAAAATCATATTTATTTCTAAAATCCTTTTTTCTTTTCCGATTCAAAGGAAGGGGTTGAGGAGACACCTGCTTGCTTCATAGAGGTGTGACCTTCCATGGCGTCTTGTACACAGCAGTGCTTCACCACGTATCTGGAATGCATCAAACATCACTGTGGACATATGTACAGGACTTAGAAAAACTCAGTCACATTAATATGAAGCTTGTATTATATTTAATGTAAATTTTGCATTTACGAGAAGAAAAGTTCACTCCGTGATGAAAATTGCACTTAGACTAAATGTCTAAATATATATGTAGCTTTACTTTGCTAGATACGTTTACTATTGAATTGAATTTGTAGATTCCATGTATTGTTAAATTGCAAAAATAAAACTGCCACTTAAATCGATTTGTGAAGAGCCAGATACATGGACTTCTTTGTACAGTACACTGATATTGATAAAAAGTCATGGAAATTGACTGCAGGGTTTTATATCACAAAATCTGTTTCACAGATATTGTGATTTCCAAAATGAATTCAGTGAAAGAGTACTAGTATTTATGTAGTGCAGACTTTTCAAGATTTTCTATGATGTCGAACGTGGAATCATTTCTCCAATGAACGCAGTATTTAGATATACGGTATATGGATGGACCGGCGTGCAAGATTTGTGTAACTTAAACTATGTGAATGTAAACAAAATAAATATAAAAACATTTTTTTTATGTATTAGATGTATTTTGTTATATATTTTGTTTCTGTGAACAGAGTGGAAATAGGTGGGAACAACCTTTCAATTCCTCTTATTTAAGAGAATTCAAACCAACACTCAAATTCAAGTTTTACTTTTAATGAAACTTTAAAGCTTACATATTCGAGCAATGTTAAACAAACAGTGAAAAGCAGAGTGATCTAGCCTTTAGCAAATATGCAACGTCTGATAATATAAGTAGATGCTTGGAAACAACTTTTGGAATCATAAAACTGTAAAGTTGCAATAAAATGCTTGACGACTATCCTCCGTTGATCCTGATAGCTTACAATTACGGTAGAGTTTTGACTGATCGTTGATTGTATTAAGGAGTTTTGTGTTATCATCGTAGCAATATGAAGGTGCCGACACGAGTGTAATAGTACAGGAGTCACGCACTGTTGTACTGTAGTAGTTTAACATTACACCCACCAAACACTGCCCACAGGACATCCTCCCTGTCTACACCTACATCACATGTCCAGATTGTGTCCGTGTGTATGATCCTGAGGAACTCACCACGTCCACTGATGAGTAGGACTCTGTTGTTGTTACAGTCCGCTATGATAATGTTCCCCACACTGTCATACACCACACCCCGGGGGTTAAATGGTTGAGCTCCTTTCTGTGATGATTGTTTATATGTACTGGGTATGTCACCTCTGTATACAAACAGTTCCTTTAAATCAGTGTCCATAACAATAACATGTGGTATCCCATCACCACCACCTCTCTTATAATTACAATCAACCACTGCGACAGTGTGAGTGACAGGACACTCTGAAATCCACCGTGGTGAACACACTAATGGCTTCCAAGTCCCTGTAGAACTTGTAGTGAGTACCATTTGACCTTGTGTGGTAAATTTGGAGATGTGTTCGGTCATCCCAACAATGACATGGTTACTGGCAGTAACACAGATACACATGGGTCTCTCCTTGGTGCTGAATCTGTTTGTTAGTCGTCCTGATACCAGCTCCGTGATGTTGTGTTCTGCGTCACAGACCCACAGTGTGTGTGTTGTTGGTGACAGACTTATGCTGTTGATGTTAGCTTTTTGTTTAACCTGCTGTATTACTCTCCCGTTCCTGTCCAGGAGAGTTAATGTGTTACTGTTAAAACTGGTCCACACCTGACCATCAGTGGTGGGGCATATAGAAGTAATACCAACAGGAGACTCCCACTCCTCCAACACTTTGGTCTGTAGCAGTTGTTTGTACATAGTCACTGCCTTCTTTCCTTTTGGTTCTGACTGTTGTGATGTAGAGGACGGTTTCTGACCACCAAATGGTGTAACAGAAGTATAGTCCTGGTCAACTGAAGCTTGACCTTCACGTGATATGTCAATTGTCCCTAAGGCCAGTTCTAGGTGATGCTTAGGATTTTTGTTTGGAGTGAAGCTGGCAGTACCCAGGACAGGTTTTACAGGGAGATTTGTTTTGATACTGCATCCTGCATCGTAGATTTCTATGTTAGAGCCACGCTGAAGTGCTGACTTGCATTCCTGTACTCGTTGTCCGAGTTGCTTGTTGCACATTTCCAGGTCCTGTTTGTATGTTTGTTTCAGCTTGGCATTATCCTCCTCCATTTTCTGATAAAGAGAGAGTGTCTGTGTTGTAAGTAAGTCGAGGTCTTGTTTCAACTGATCCGTTTGCGTTTTCAACTTGTGTGATAGATTCTCAAAATTGCTGGTGTTGTCTTTAAGAAGTGTATCAGTAGATGTGATATATTCCCGAAGTTGTACCAGGTCATTTTTTTCGGTCCTTTCAATAAAGTTTTGAATGTCTTGTTTCTTCTGAGAGGTAATTTCGTTGAGTTCACAAACATCATGACCTTTGTGAATCGTCGACAAACATTTGAGGCAAACAAGTGTGTCGCACTTTTCACAGTAAAGTTCTAGTTGTCTACCCTTGTGCTCGATACAGCGTGTCTGACCTTTCTTACGGAAAGGAATTTGACCTATGGGTATCGCCATGTTAATGAATTAAATGAAGCATGGGTGATCCCAAACAATTTGCCGTTTATTAGTATACTGCTTACTTGAATATATTAGAGATTGTTCTGGAGAAGAAAATTCTGATCTTACACCGAGTTTTACATTAAGCAATCCAAACGATAGTTACCTAATAGGGCCTAATCACTGATTTAGGCACCAAGACAACGAATCAAATTTTTCCGTTTCCAAACCTCAGAATATCGACGTCAAGAAGATGATCAGCATTGTAATACCCTGCCAGATTAATGTTCCTCTTTTGTTGATACAAGATTTGAATCGGAGATTTCCATTCCAAGCCTCAGAATGTACATGTATTGTCATCGTCTATATCCACAGAATTAAAACCACAGCTTGGTAAAACAAATTCTCTGCTCATGTTGTAAAATCTCCTGGTTTCTGGTTGTCGATGGAGTAATTAGTTTTTTAATCGAAGAAAATACATTCGTTCACTGTCTAGGTGTCATTGTTAATACAAAGTCCAAACTGGATACACCTACCCGGTCAGTATATAGTCGAGATGATATTACTTCCTTGTTGTGCGAGGATGCCGACAGGCGTGCAGAGAATAGAATTAGGGTAGATTGTACAGAAGGTCATTGTAGGTCGTGTTTACAGACCGTGGTATTTATATACCACAGTTCACCTCAGTGTCCGATATAGTTATATGTATATATTAGCATAGGTAACAAGACAAACCTATGGCAAGCCAGTTTAGCATTTCCTAATGTCCACAGTCATTTCGAAACTATTTTAGAGTTAAATCACGGACTTAGATAATCTAATTCCGTGGTTAAATGAAATAGAAACATATTGAAATACATAACATGTCTTCAAATGTAATAGATTATATGTATTTCAGATATGTTATTTAATAGCAATATCTTGATATGAAATATCGATATCTCTAAATAAGATATGCTTTTGAATAAGAAATAAATATTTCATTAAAATATAACCTGAACATAAAATCTGTAATAGATATACATATTTTAATAGAACAATGATATATCTGTATGAATTAAAGATATCTCAATATATCAATGAATTAAAGATAGCAAAGTTAATTAAAATATATGTAAATTCAATAACGATATCATTATAAATTGAAAATATCTTATAATATATTAAAGTTATATACATGAATTAAATATATACTTTAAATGCCTTAAAAATTATATATAAATACCTTTCAGTGTATTAGACATATATCCTATAATTAGGATAGCTGTTTATTTTTTAGATGTATCTGTTATGAATAAGATATATCATAAATTAACATGCAAATCTCAATACGCTTATGCGATATCTCCTAAAGTTCATTTTAGTACAATTATTTTATTAGGTACACGAGTAACATTTAAAGTTGGCTTGTCATAAAAACCCTACCTGTGTAGGAAACACCTGCATGTTATGCATGTTAATGCCTATTCAGGTCACAAAGTACTTTACTACGTACTTTTGTATAGGAAAAAACAATGTTTCTAAACATATTAGCGTAGTATAGTTTTTAAGGTGTGGTAGAGTGTGGATAGTACGTTGTTTTTCGTGTCTAACGTTATATATACGCGATTTTTTTTACACATCGTCAGTTTTCGGTCCCGGTTCATAAGTTCATAAGTTTATTGGCCTTTAGCCTTTCGGCTAATCAGCATAACCATTACAACACATTTTACAAAATTGAGTGAGTGATACACAGCAATACAGACATACTTTACTATATCCTAAGGTAAAAACGCATGTAAAATACAGTTATACGTTGTTGAAATTTACTTTAATACTTTCAACAACATTTTTTCTTCCAACCCTGGGGACAAAAGGAAACGCACCGGTACATCATACTACCTGTACGTGTTAGTTGGATGATCGTTTACAAATGTCATTTGGCCATGACATTCCCTATATTGTGAAAGATGAGTCTCATTTCCTTTGTGACTGTCCTGTACATATAGTGATATCAGATATGACCTATTCAAAAACGCATTGAACTCCTTTAGTTATTTTAATCAGGGACAGTATATACGTCCCTGTTTTAATGAACTTACTTCAACTGAAAATTGTTTCATTTATTGCAGGATAATGCGCTTCAATTTTCACTTTCTCAAACAATTCATTTTATGATGAGACGGAGGCGGTCGCTTTTGAATGCGGAAATATTCAATTGTAAATTATAATGTATCGCAATATTGACTAACTGTAATGAGATGAAAGATATGTGATTCTACTATTTTATCAGTTTTTTTACATGTAATACTCTATGGGGATATTTTATAGGCATACTACAAATAGTTATAATTGTCTCATAAGCCGATATCGGCTGGGCATCTGATTGTTTGTGAATTTAATGATGCGTGACACTATAATAAAATATTGATTGATTGGTAACACCTCTGAGTAGTCCGAATTATTCTGACGTTTTATCGACTTGTAAAAAAAAAGTCGATAAAAAGTCCGAATATTTCGGACTAACTTCTGAGGTAATCAGTTCTCCTGTGAATGCACAGGTAGGTATTTTTTTGGCTATAGTATTAAGTGGTAAGAACTACAGGTAATTAAAATGCCTTTTAATTCACAGGTAAGATATTTAGGCGAGTAAACTGTGTATTACTATCCCTCAGCTAAAAGTTAGTGTACATTGGATGTCGTTGATGTACACACGGAATTAGATTTCCGTGATTCACGCTTGAATTTATAACTTTTTTTTCCGGAGAATTAATGTCTCGTGGTCAACTAGAGAGTGATCAGCTCATAGCTATACAAAACAGAAAACCATTTCTTAAATCAACATTATTCTTTTGTGAATGTTTCATTACCGTTTTATTCATTAGTCAGACTAAGGGACAAACATTTCATTTTAAAAACGCACTAAAAGTAACAGCCTGAAACTTGCATAGGCCTTGGTTAACTCCGCCCATATCTACTGTTGATGAAATCACAGGGTTGTGAGTTGGTATCAGGACAACTAGCACACAGATTCAGCACCAAGGAGACACTCAGGTGTATCTGTGTTACTGCCTGTAACCATGTCATTGTGGGGATGACCAAACACATCTCAAAATTTACCACACAAGGTCAAATGGTGCTATAAGCTGTTCACTCTCCAGTTGACCATGAGTAAATTAAATAGACAACACACCCATCAAAGTGATCTATGATTTTACTCTCCAGTTGACCATGAGTAAATTGAATAGCATCCTCGATATCCAGAGTTTACGCTCACTTTTGCTCTCTGCACCCCTGGAATATGTCATAGCAAAATTGAAGGCATGAAGATAGCTGTTTGATTGGTCTCGGGTAAAATAAACTGACCTTTGAAGATTACGAAGGAGAGACACCCGACTTCAAAGCCTGTCAATTTTTACCTTTACATGACCGCGAGATTCTCTTGATGTTCATCAAAGGTTTGAACTTGTCTTCTTGTCTCATTAACAAGGTGGCGCACACCGAGCCTTCAATTTTGCTGACATATTCCACGGTGTAAAGAGCGAAAGTGAGCGTAACCCCTGGATATCGAGGATGATTGAATAGATGACAAACCCATCAAAGTGATCTATGATTTAACTCGTGTTCAGCTGGAGTTTGAACCTCCTAACCGTACCAAAATTGAAAGTTATTCTTTAATTAGCCCGCGCTGGACATCAGTTCACGTCTGATTAGTTGCTTGATAATTTGTAGTCGCATTGTTCCAAAAACATTTTATATTAAGTGTCATATGTATGTTTATCAATACTAACAACATGGTATGTATTGTTTTACTGCTGGAGTCCCAAACCCATTTTTATTTAGAGATATTATATACACAATAACATATTTTACACTGAAATGAAAAACAAGCGACCAGGTATTACCTGGTATTATCTCATATAAAGACAATCTTAAATATGAACCAAGGTCAAATAGTATTACCACCATACTTAGTTATTTACTGTTAAAAGATTATTTTTTTGGCCCCTGTGACCTTGAAAATGGTACAAGGTCATTTATTTAAACCAACTTTATGTAATGCACATGATACAGTTAGGGTAAGGTTCAGAATTCTTCACAGTTTTGACGATGAATTTGCTATTCATAAAGAAAGTTGAACCAACTACGTAGATTTGCATTTAATGAAAAAATGCACACCATCCATCTACTAATAGCGGGCTGGGAAAAAAGACGAAATCGACGACAGAATTTTTTAGATGAAATTGACGCATAAACAACATATTTATTAAAGGTACATACTTTTATTCATTGAATACTGAATGACAATGAATTCAGCTCATCACTTATTGAATTCATGGGTATAAAATGTCACGAAACATAAACATAAGCAGTTCAAACAGCACTGGATACTGAAATACATTGCAATTCTACCCTCTTCATAACTGTTCAAATAGTTCCAAACAGTTGGGAATTGAATATGAATATGAAACTTAACGAAACAGGTCTATTTCACTTCAAGAACCTAAACAAATTGTTAAAGAGAGCCTACCAACTTTTTTCTGGCAATAAATCATTATTGGGTAGGTTGAAATCATTTTGTTTAAAAAAACTTTTGAACTTCCACAAAAAGCGATCAGTGAAATAAAATAAAAAAATTGAGCACCTGAAGTTTACTTGAGTAATTAATGAAATATTATTTGTAGATATAAATTTCACGGAGATTTATCATTAATCAAGGAAAGTTTATAACCCAGTTCACCAGTGGCAGATTATGCTGCAGCTCCGGGGGAGCCTCCCCCTTTGGCTCTGATTTTTTATTTATTTTTAATTTCATCAAAAAGGACCTGAAGGATGAGAGGCATGCTAATAAAGGTATGAATTGTTAGCTTCTTTCTTTGAGAAATCCTTGAACAGCCTTGTGTTAAGACATCATTTTCATCTGTATCTCCCGTACAATAATCATAAAAAAGATAGTTTCATGAAACTTCATTGAAAGAACATAATTAATATAAGGTCCCAGTCTTATTATGAAAGTTTGCTGAAAAATTGTAAATAGACCTTCAAATTCACACTTACTTAAATACTTCAATTATATTTACATTGATGCAAAATTAAACTCCACTGGTCAATGAAAGTTCTGCACCAAATTCTTTAAAAAAAAAATCATATATGATCAAGGAGAGGCTATTTAACCCATTTACCCCTAAACTCACATTGAACCTTACCAAATCAAAGTCTGGGCAAGTCCAGTTAAAATATGAAGGGGTGAATGAGTTAAAGATTCAACAAGAACTTTCCATTTCCTGATTTTACCCCAGGGAAGGGCAGCAATGGCCAAGTGGTTAACATGTCTGAATGTTTACGATCACTAGCCCTCCATCACCGGGTCCCATGTTCGAGGCCTATCCCTGACTACTGGCCACAGGTCAGTGGTTTTGTTTTTCTACAAGTACTCCAACTTTCCTCCATCACCAAAAATTGGCATGTCCTTAAATGGTAAGTGGTTTTGTTTTTCTATGGATACTCTGGCTTTTCTTTACGACCAAAACCTGGCACATCCTTAAATGTCCATAGTGGTTACTAGGACGTAAAACACAAACAAACAGAATCAACCTAATCTACCCTGGGGAAGCCACACAGTTTATCACAATGAATTCCATTGGTTTATGGATGCTTTATATTTGATATAAATATCTCTTCACAAATGTTTCAAATTTAGTCAAAATCTGGACGAGAGTTATGGACTACCGAAGACAGATAAGGTAGGATTTCACACCATGATACAAAATGTAATTACCGGTATTCACCTTTCAGGTATTCCAGAAATCAAAATTGTTACAAATATAATCTTTGTAATACACAGGACATAAAAGATGTCTACCTTTGATAGTCTGTAATAGCGACGGCCAATTAAATACTGTTTTAAACAGATTTGGTTTTTTAATCATATACTTTTATTTGAGATTAATGCCAACCCCATAAATGGTTTTGGAAAATTCTTTTTATATGTATCTACAAAAATGTTTTTGAAAACCCATTTTTTGTACTTTCTCTTTGCCGACGGATGTTCCATACCAAGTTTTGTAAATATTTCTTCACATATACTTCAGGCGATGTCATGACAAATATTTGATTTTATCAAATTGGGTCATTCTGATAAAGAATTTTTAGTGCTTCTTATTATAATAAATTAGTTATCTAGTTCTTAAAAGAATGCAAAATAAAATAAGACACTTGTTTACATGCCTACGTAAGCTTAAGGGAGATTTGTACAATGGGGGAGTAAAGCTTTAACTGTCAAAGTGGGACCAGCTGTGTGAGGTATATAACTATCCTACTGGCAGCCACATTTAGTAAGTACACAAATCCTTGGAAACACTCCTGATGCTGATATTTCAAAGCTGTTACCACAGCCTCCAAAACCTCTGCAGAAAACAATCTGCATCTGTCGTGGTCTATTTGGTGCATCTCCGAGCAGGTTTTCAATGTCTGTAGAAAACAAATCTGTTCGTCTCTAAACAGCCATGACAGTTTGAGATCTGTCTGTACGGCTATGTCTGTTTCACACGTTTTCTGGGGAGATTGGATGCGTGAGCATGCATTTTCAAACGTAGTCTTTGTTTAGAGTCAGTTGACACACGGAAGCCTGCCAGTCATAACGAAAATACACTGGCTAGCCAATATCTTCAATAAAATGAGGAGAATGCATGTTACCATGGTAATACATGCACTAGGCAGCTATAAATAGTCTCTATGACAACTGGAAACCTACACAGGTTACCATGGTAACACATTGGCCAGCCAATATAAGTCTCTATAACAAATGGTGACATGCAGACAACCCTGTTATCACACTAGCCAGCCAACAGCCTCAGTCACATGCAGGAACTGTAGGTTTCCATGGTTACACAGTGGGTGTCCAATAGTCTTGTAGCACATTATAAGCACACACTGTTACCTAGCAGCGTACATCTGTATATAGTCTCTCACTTTACTCTTGAATGATTCCTGTAAAAGAATTACATACAAATTAAGCATGCAGAACAATCTTAATGCACAGCCTAATAAGTTTTGTTCCAGTTTTTTCAAATCAACTCCTTCACAAGGAAGAACTTGTACATCAATTAAATATCTTATAACAATTTATATGTGTCATCTTAAAAACTAACTTCGTCACAACAAACAATTTATAAGTGTCATCTTAAAAACTAACTTTATCACAACAAACAATTTATAAGTGTCATCTTAAAAACTAAATTTGTCACAACAAACAATTTATATGTGTCATTTTAAAAACAAACTTCGTCACAACAAACAATTTATATGTGACATCTTAAAAACTAACTTTTTCACAACAAACAATTTATAAGTGTCATCTTAAAAACTAAGTTTGTCACAATAAACAATTTATATGTGTCATCTTAAAAACAAACTTCGTCACAACAAACAATTTATAAGTGTCATCTTAAAAACTAACGTCGTCACAATAAACAATTTATATGTGTCATCTTAAAAACAAACTTCGTCACAACAAACAATTTATAAGTGTCATCTTAAAAACTAAATTTGTCACAACAAACAATTTATATGTGACATCTTAAAAACTAACTTTATCACAACAAACAATTTATACGTGTCATCTTAAAAACTAAATTTGTCACAACAAACAATTTATACGTGTCATCTTAAAAACTAAATTTGTCACAACAAACAATTTATAAGTGTCATATTAAAAACTAACTTTATCACAACAAACAATTTATACGTGTCATCTTAAAAACTAAATTTGTCACAACAAACAATTTATACGTGTCATCTTAAAAACTAAATTTGTCACAACAAACAATTTATATGTGACATCTTAAAAACTAACTTTATCACAACAAACAATTTATATGTGACATCTTAAAAACTAACTTTATCACAACAAACAATTTATATGTGTCATCTTAAAAACTAACTTTGTCACAACAAACAATTTAACTAGCTTTACGACTAAACAATTTTTACCATTAAATTTTGTTATAACACACAGATAGTTATATGTATATATTCTAATATTTTTCATAAAACAAGCAAACAACTTGTTTGACTCGCCTTAAAACTTTAAAACAAACTACAAAACAACATGTATGTGTAGCTACATATGTATTAAACTAACTTTGTTTAACAGAAAATAATATGACTGTAAATTCTAATAAAAAAAATTCAAGCAAGCAAACAACTTGTGTGACTCTAACTTTACAAAATAACTTTATTTCATCAACTGAATATGTGTATGTGAAGTTAGGAAGCTTACTTTGTTGCGTGAATAGTGATCGGCAGCATCTACATTGAGTGGGTCGTCAAAATTGAGTAAATCCTAGGGAACGACAAACAAATAATTCGTTAAATTCAGAAACACAAGATACATTCATAATTACACATATTCATAGTTACAAAACATACAGAGTACAAAATTTAACAGGAAATTCATTGAATCCCGGTTGACTTTTATTTTCAAAATGCACCCTAAAACCCCCAGACAAGAGGCCAAAGGGGCCTGAATACCTCCGGATCCCCGTGCTTTAATTTAACTTTGCTATATCTAAAATGGACAAATTATCTACAAAACCTTATTTGATTCTGTGATATGGATTTACATATTCCTCTATTTTTATTGAACAGTAAAAAGTTGTCAAACTATTCGTCTGCAGTAGACTGTTGAATATTTAAGAAATAGTTTGGTTTGGTTTTATTTTGTTTAACGTTCTATCATTAGCTATAAGGTCATCTTAGGACAGGTCTCTATGTGTGTTATTTTGATAAAAGGGTTTAATTAGTCATTTTTTAGGTAAAAAGTCCTGGATAATTATAAGAAAAGAAATTTTATACTTCTGTCAGTGAATTTTTGTTATGCTTAATATTGTTTTTCTTTCAAATGATTTACTTTGCCATTGCAAGGGAGATAATATATGAAAGAAACAACAGAGTAGTCTCCGCTTGCTATACAAACTAAATCCCCTTTCACATATCCTGTTTAACTGGTTTGTCTGTTTTTAAATGCAAAACTTTCGGGTATAAATCCTGGTGGACCTGCAAATATTTATGCAGGCCTTGCAAGGCTTTGTGAAGGCTCACCTGAAACTGAAAGCAGCATCAGATCCCTATAACGTCCAGCCTATAATTTTATACAAATCTGATCCAACTGTTTGGATCGCAATAAACAAATGCGGCCTAAGTCTCAATACTGTGTGTTTTGTAAATGTGCATCTATTATGGTATCTACCACATTTTGTCTAATACCAGCTTATCTTAAATGCTGTATGTAATGCCTCGTGTGGGCCCATATTTGGGAAAAAATATCTTTTATCTTGTATGTTGTACTATAAATAAAATAAATAAATATACAACATTTGATATAGCGCCCTATCTAGCTAACATAAGCCACTATAAAGCGCTTTACAGTACATAGATATACAATTTATCTATACTGTGGATTTTAATTTTCTTTATGGCAATCAGGTTTTGGCGATTAGGTAGACCCTTCCGACAGTGATGTGTTGTGCATCGATAAAATATTTGGAGATCTCGGGTATTGGTTTCAAATTTCGGATACCCAGGGTGGAAATATTATACCCACAATAGCCCTAACATTTATATACAGATTAAGATAGATAATTGATATGTAAAGAATATGTTGATTTCAGAACCATTGAAATGTGAAAACTCAACACTGCAATTGGTTTAAAGAGCCATAACATGAATATTTCCACATGCAGGAATTCTCGCTTTTTCAGTATATATGGACACATCTCCATGAAGGATTATGCATACAATAGTGTAATACATGTACGTACAGAAAATAAAGAGTTGAGACCCCATATCACATCTTTGAGTCGTCTTGTGGGTGCCCAACCTGTAATAAAACAAACATGAGGAATTATGGTAGAACAATTGGTCACGTGACTTGCGTCATTTGATGTAATTGCATCACATGACGTTGGCCAATTACAGTTATAGATTGTTTGAAAATTATCTAAATACAGCAGACATGGGGTAGAAATTTGACAAAAGTTGTAAGCCTTGGCTTAAAGTATACTATTTACAGGAAAACGTGTCTATCAAAAATATGTTTTTGTGGAGAGTTTTTTGTCTTAAACATTTGCGATCTATGGCATGCCATTGTGTCACAAACAGCAAAATCATAATTTGTAAAAATGCAGACAATCAACTACTTCAACTTTCCATTTTTAACAAGTATAATTAGTTACATGTTACTGAAAGACTACTGTATACCAGGACATTTTCACCCAGTCGAACTTTCACCCTTCGCACATGAAATAAGTGTTCGTCCAGTGTTAATTTTGCCCTTCACGTTCAATTTCTACGTTTATTATCATGTTTACTTAAATTCGCTGCAGTGATCAATTAACCCTCATTATCGAAGTCGAAAAAGGCAAAATCAAACTGCAGCGAAACTTTCTCGGTATTAATTATACCATAATACTTTAACTCATTCACCCCTCAAATTTCATAATGAACTATTTCAACTGTTGAATTGGAGGAGTTCAAATGTGTCTTCAGGGGTGAATGAGTTAAAGAGCACTGTCACCAGCCTCGAAATAGCTCAGCTTATGAAAGTCAAATAATCCTGCCAAGATTCAGCAGGTCTCGTCAGACCATTATCAATGATTTCATAAAACAAGAGGCCCGGAGGACCTGTATCACTCACCTGGATATTGAAGCAATCATGGCAAAATATTTTAATTAAATATAATACTGCAGGTATTTCCTAATTTTGGTTTGTCTTTCAGCATACAGTCCAGGATGTCTCTTAATAGTTTAAATGATCAGTGAATAATTTTGGCCAAAGAAGTCTCTGATATAACGATACACACTTACTTCATTCTCAATACTCCAGATGTTTTGCTCACTTACACTCTCTGAAACTCTGGAATATGTCATAATCAAATCCAGGACTCAGTGTGCACGACCTTGTGGATGACACAAGAAGACTTGTTTATCCTTTGATGTACATCAAAAGAATCTTGCGGTCACATAACAGTAAAATTGACAACCTATGAAGTCGAACATCGTTCCTCTCAAGTCTGTAATCTTCACAGCACAGGTACCAGACTAGTGATTGGTCAGTTTCTTTTTACCTGAGACCAATCAAATAGCTAGTTGCATGCCTGCAATTTTGCTATGACATATTCCAGGGGTGTTAAGAGCGAAAGTCAGTACTTACCTAGACTGTCGTAGGAACTTTGTCGGAGTAAACTTAGACAAACTTCACCATCCTCGTTGATATTAGGGTGCCATATTCTTGTACTACATACAACTATTGGGGGCTACAACAGATTATAGTATACAACTGATGATGCCTACTGTATATACACAACAGTAACACGGATACTGTAAATAGAACATTAGACTTTATTCAGAATGTTTAGAATAATATTGATTATAAATGCTAAATTTGTTTTGTACACAAGCAGTTATTAAATAAAAACTTTTTATTGGAGCTTTCACAAACATCTGGGTTTTTTTATGTCAAAGAAAAATATGGGGTCATAAAGATGACTCAGCTTTCGTGATGTTCCAGTTTATGATGTGGTTGTGTATGTTACATGTGTAGCATGGTCTGTTATGGCCGTTTTATTGTATTGACTATTGTTTCTCCAGTGTACATGTCTTCCTTGTATTTTCTGTTTTAACATCTACTAATGAGAGAATTATGTAAACATATTTCACTCCCTCTGATATCATTTTGACAGCTGCCGATGCTTACTCAGCACATTGTGTCTTAGTAAGGTATTTTTCAGTAGTAGAGTCAAAACATCGGTCATTTGTATTCTTTAATTGACGAATTCGAGAGGAGCCTAAAAGAACATCAGAAAGACGTTGACACCATGAAACATCAGGTCTACACAAGAAATAAAAAGAATACATTGGAGAAACATAGAACAAATCAGCCATTACAGACCATGCTAACATACACAATCACATCATAGACTGGAACAACTCTTAAAAGCTTGAAAGATCAAAGAATACATCTTCATTCTTGGATAGGAGGGAAAGGGAATTGATAAACAGAGACGAGGGGGAGCACCAGCTGATCATCTTTATGATGCCATTTTAACATCCACTAAGGGACAGAATGGGTGGGCATATTACCCGTCCCTCTGACTGCCTGTAGCATTGAGTGTTATTTGGTCAAAACGTCTCTATCATTATGATAACTGACTTTCAATTTACTGACTTGGTACATTGTCACTTAGTGAGTTGTTTTCAATGTAGGACTAATATAAATACCCGGCCTTCCCTGGCTGGGTATTAAATCAATCCCATGCCTTGTAATGGAGCAAGCGATTTTAGAATAAATTGACAGCACATTGGTCTGCATTGACAAATAGGGTTGTAGTATGAACTATTTCTGTTGATATCCTGTATAACTTGAAGTTAAACTCTCTCTAAAATGTTGTTAAATTTTCAAGTAAACGTAGCAAGCGCAATTGAAATCTGAGTTGACCGCCATGTTGGAAAGTTCGTCTCTCTTCCGATATAGATCAGACGTCCAAATATGGGTGTCATGACCCAATATTGAAATAATAGTTAACATGGCGGCATCAGTAGTAATACTATATTTGGCCATGCAGGCCATATATACAAAGGATAATTGAGATAACATCAAGCATGATCTGTCATGGCGGTCGTTTCTATATTTCCCAAAAGACAGACTTGGCTAAATTTGTGAAAGAGTATTTTGCATTATTGATTGATAATTATAAGGATTCGTTTTTTTAACAATTATGCAATATTTTGATAACATTATACTCATGTAAGACACGAATTATATGTAATCTTACAGATGAGCGCTTTTGATTTTGCTCCATTAGTTTGCATAGGACCGCTTTGTAGCTCTGACGACGCAATATATAAAAACATCTCTAGTAGTCAGAAAGCTACGTTATCGCAGCTTTTTTCAATGGTAAAGAGTCAAAGACACTTACACTCTTTGCTTGACAAAGAAAACAGATGATTTTGAAAGCTCGCAAAATAAGTTATCAAAACAACACAAGAGATTGCTGAATCGTGAACTAAGCTGTAATTAGAACAAGGGAAATATTACGAACCTTTAGAAAATATTTTTATGGAGACCTTTGAAAAGTACAAGGAGAATAAAACATACCTCTGCCCCCAGGGGGTCCAAACCCAACATTTATACAAAATGAGTCTCCTTGGCCCAAGGATGCTCCAGACTAAATTCGGATAAAATCCTGCAATCCCTATATATGGTAGGAGATCTAAGGATTTCAAAGGTTTTACCTCTATTTCCCTTATTGGGCCCCCCTTCTATGACCCCGGGGGGGGGGGGCACACCTACATGTACCATTTATTCAAAATTGAACAGGGGGGGATGACGCTAAGTGAAATTTTATTCAAGTTAACCATGTCATTAATTAAAACAATCAAGGGCTATGCTTAAAGCTGACAGTCACACTTTAAAAAGAACAACAAGAATCAAACTTACCACTATATTATAATCCTCAGGTATATCAACATTAAACAAGAATTTTCCGCCATGCCAGAATCCTTCATCGGGGGTGATGGTCAGAGAAAAAATATGGAGCAGATTTGGGTTACCAAAGTTTACTTTACATGTCTTGGGCAGGTTCTCTTCCATTTCCTGGACCTCTGTAGGGGAGATAGCATTCATGTCAGTAACAAAATATATGGTTAATATATACATACATGTTGTATCTATCTATGTCTTTCCCTTTCTCTCTTCTCTACCATTTCATTTTGGCTGTGTTTCTCTATAGCTAGGCACATATATAATAATAATAATAATAATTTGAGGTTCTTATATACCGCTTTATCACAACCTAGTTTGTAGGTCGTCTCAAAGCGGTTCACAAATTATTATCCATGGTTATAGGGCCTTTGCAACCAGCCAATACCTTTCTCAACTCCCTGGGGAGCATACAGCTGGAGCTGCCATTTCAGCGGTAACAGCTAGCATTCAACAATTCTAGCACAACCATGTACTCATTTACAGACTGGAACAAGCGGAGTAAAGTATCTTGCTCAAAGATACAACACAGTGCCGTGACTAGAACCTGCAACCCTTCGGTCACGAGCCCGGGGTCCTACCACTAGACTACTGTGTCTCACATGTGGCTTCATAGCAACCTAGAGTACAATGTTAAACCCCAAACAAAACAAAAACATAGTATCCACATCAAAACCCTGTATACTCATACAGAACTGGTATTATAATGTTCTTATATCAAGTACTACTACATGTATATAATTGTACACTTGGTTGTTAGCTAAATGAAAGGATATATATATCACTTGTTAATTGCTAAATGATCAAAGGCTTAAATGTCAACTGCTTGTGGCATCCTATTCTTCATTAAGGAAAAAGTGTACTAGTGTGAAATAAAAATAAATAAAAAATCATTTAACTCAAGACGGACACTTTTCTTAAAAATAGTAAAGAAAAATCTTCCATAAGGAACATTTAAGTTTATTTAAAATCCATTTTTGAAAAATAAACCCAAAGGAATGAAGTCTCTGCACAAACATACTAGTACTGTTATCGTAACTTTTTTCTTGTAACCATCATTTATTTTTAAAAATCTACATTATCTTTTAATATTGTTTCACATTTCTGATGAACAATTTCTTTCCATCTGTTCTGATATGGATATATATAGAAGCATAAACTGTTCCGCATTAAGCTTCCCCACATCATTTTTTTGTCTGATCACTGTTGACAATATATGCCCATATAGCATGACCAATATTGAAATCTTACCCTTTACTAGGAGTTTGTCCCGGATTGATATCCTTTTGATTTCATTGGTCTCCTTTTTCACTGGTGTCTGTTGTTTCAATTTCTTGGACAGTGTAATCATGACTCCCTGTAAACACATCAAACAGTATCAGGAACATTAAACTGCATTGCCAGACCGGGGTTTGAACTCTAGACGGACGCTCTACCAATTTATGTATCTGGTCGCTGACGATCAACCCAGTCCAGTTCCACTACATGCCTCCCTCCTTTTCGCCCCTAAAGACACAATTATTTACAACCCAGGTTCAGGTATCCCCTTGCCAAATGTACACCCATAGCTTTGAACAAGGGTTTAATCCTAACCCTCCAAACTCTAGACGGACGCTCTACCAATTTAGCTTAATATATAAAAAAAAACAGTCAAGTTCCGCTACACTCATCTAAATTTAATCTGTGGTATCCACTAACATTTATAACCAAACCTTCAAAATGGCCCAGAGCCTCTAGCTCCATGCCATATTGTTTACCATACTGTAGAACAAAAATGATATTCAGTTATGGACTTCGGGTGAGGTCTATTTGTGATGTATAAACCTGTTCTGAGCATTACTCATTGAAATCAAATAATGCTCAGACCAGGGCCTGCATTCATGAAAACCTTCTCATGCTCAAACTTAAGGTTTTGTATTAAAATTTTCTGTCTTGTACTCACCGATCACGTTCTCATGCTTAAGTCGTATTCATGAAAAATTATGTGTTCAAGATTTGACCATGTACTCAAAGATTCTTGAGCATGCTCTTATAATTATCCATGCTCAGAAGATTGTTAAACTATGGTGGCTGGCCATGGCAGATTTGTAAATGAGTGATAAGAGAGAATGTTATGCCAAGGCCTAGAGTATTTATTGATCGCCATAATCTCTTAGAATCCATGGTGGAGGACGACGTTTTCAGAAGGTTTTGTTTCTGTACAGCAACGATTATTTACATCATGATAACATTGCACATGGAACAAGACGAATATTGTTGCTCCCGACCCTTTTACAAGTTTTGATGACTTTGCGATTCTTTGCAACATTTGCTTTTCAGCAGTTGGTTGGCAATGCTTTCATTGCTGTTCCCTAGCCAACTGGCTGTCGAGTAGTCAGGCCTTAATTGACCTATGAATCACAGATAGACCGAAGCTGAATTCCACATTTGTTTTATTATGTCATTTTACATTCAAACCAATGCTTATCACTCATGACACATCTAAATAAGAATGTCATATTAAACTTTAGTATATATTGGGTAGCACTTCTGTCTATTCTTGGAGTATTTAAAATATTTTCAAACTTTTCATATGACATCTCCCCTACAATCAATTACCTGGGTATTCAAAGTTTCCACCCGAGTGACGCTATTTTGTAGATTATGCAAATTACATGGGAGTGGCTATAAATCAACAAATCGTCCTGATCCGGACCAAAACTGAATACATTTTTCTATAAAGAAGAGTTGTGGATCGCCTCATTTTGTTGATAAGTCACTACAGTGTGATTGGCATAACCTATAAGTCACTACTAAATGGTGTCGCTTCAGGTTGGAAATTTTGAACGACTGAACACCGAAGACTCTACCGACAGTATCAATAGCAGCTGTTGGGCCATTTATCGATATGTGTGAGGTAAGTGTATATGTTGTGTCTTAGCACCTCAAAGCTTTCCAACACTAAACGTTGGAGAATTCCATGGTTTAGTACTCTAGTATTAGTAGTGCGCTCTATAGCCCCACACAAGACCTATATCTGTCAAAATGTCTAAGCCAAGAGTCAGGACCTCTAAATGTGATCTTTCTCTGTTTTATTCCTGTCTGGGGAATTGTTGGGCTAGGTCTGAGGTAACATATGGATATTTTGGTAATTATGTAGGTTTAGGATACAGCAACTCAACCATCGGACTGCTGCAGTAGGGTCTAGAGTGGCGTGGGTTGTGTTATCAACTGTTGTAATTTGTTTTTAAATATGTCCAATATTTGCGGGTGCAATAAACATATATTACCCTGTATTGTATATCTTTTAACTTATTAAAAAGTTTATTTCATTTATCTATATGGACGGAACCTTGGGCAGTAAACAAACTCAATTCAAATCTGGTTTGACTCAATGTAGTCTTAGATAGTTAATTCTCACATGTCGCAAGATTGGTCACAGTGCACAAGAAATAATTCCTATGCCAAAGATGCAGTCCTTACCCTCTAATCTAATTCCGTGGTTGACCTTTGACATATATAACACTTCGAGTACAGTCCTATTACAATAACTGGACTCAACAACAGGTCCAGTACACTCTGCCGATTGAGCTATATAGCTGTAAAGACCTATAATAGCTCTATTGACCTATCTGAAATAGGTCTTTAGAGCTATTTTCAAGTGATTTTCTTTTTTAAGGAAAACGGAACAAAGTCGCATTTAAAAGAAGATTGTATCATTAGGTTGATTACAAAAGACATTAAATATAAGTATTCTTTTTTAAAAATAATGATGTAGAGAAATCAGAAATTTACATTTATGAAATATGAAAACAAACATCTTACTGTATGCTTTTGTAGTCAACATTACCATTAACCTTACTGTTTTCTGCGACTTTGCTTTAATTTAATGAAATTTGAAATGTGAGAAAATATGGCTCAATACAGCTATAATTATACTGTATAGCTCAATCGGCAAAGTGTACTGGACCTGCAACAACGCAGAATAATACATATAGTACGAATGTTCACCCAGTGCACTCATTTCTCGAGGTGTATTGTTCAGAAACGGAACTTTCGGTTAATACAACAGATACAGATACGAAATATGCAGTGCAAGTATGAAGACCTATCTAGCATCATGATCAGCTGTCGAATGTTTGAGTTCAATCGGGGTGAACACTGTCAGTTTTGGGTCACGTACATTTCCAATATCATCAATGCAGACATTTTTGTGGGCAAATCCGGACAAAAACTAATTCAGATTACAAAAGTATAATTATAATGTGATAACAAAACGACATAACGAACAGTAAAATGGAGGAAAATACTTACTTCGACTCCGCTTTCTTAGCCCAGATTATCTGTCATACCGGAAGTTTACAACCCGGTGCTGTCGCTTAAGCACTTACATTATGAACTGATAAACTTATCTAATGCAAGAAACAGTGTTCTAATGAAGACTATCTAAATATCTTTAGTTTAGTTTTTTATAGTTATTAAGTTATAATAGATATAACTACATAAAATGCTTTTTATTTATAACGTTGTCAGCGGCATCTCTATCATCATGGCGGACATAGAATGGCCATGGCAATACCAGTTTCCTCCTTTCTTCACGTAAGTTGATTAAGTCTTAATTCTTTAGAGTTATTTAACTACACTGCTTACTGCTAAACATTCAGTATCACAAATGTGCCACCACGATGTTTAAATGTACGATGAGTCTGTTGTCAGACGATCCCGCGATCGACGCTCTGACATTTGTCAACTTTCACTTTGTCCAGGGTCGCTTTCGTATGTCCGGAAACTGTTCGAGTGGCACAGGAAAAGTCCATGATCATTTAAATCACTTGGACCAGATGTCGGCCTGTTTAATAGACACATCTAAAATGCAGAATTTCTGTTTTTATGATTTTTTGCTAAATATAAACGATAGTCCAAAAGATATATCTAGGGTTTTCTCCTGTGTACTTAATTTTATAACATTACATAAATATCAATGAGCGACCATGATTTATGTAAAAAATATCGCAGTCTAGCGACAGTCAGTCTGTGTATGAACAGGCACGACTGCTTGTATCTATTTTCCGAGAGGGAGATAACCATGCAGAACATCCTCCATAGTGTCTCTTGGAAAAAAATGCTCTTGGGGTTTGATGTGCACTTCTAAATGTTTTCTTGTGTTGGTTGCAACCAACTTTCCGTGCATGGATAGAAAGATGAGCCTTTTAATATCTGTCTATGTATCAATAAAAAATGTTGACCTTTAAGTTCGTTTATAAAATTACCCTCACCAACTTTGAAGGTCACATATATATATGTAAATCTAGACACAAATTTCTAAAAATAGATCCATTAAGTGAACTAGGCCAAAGTGCCAGCTTTCATGCAATCATGTTTTTAAAGAAATTTTGTTTTGGTCCAGTTTGAAAGTAAGAGATGTGAACTGGCATGCCAACAGTATAAAGTATGTGTATCAGGTAAGCAATTCAGGCCAAATGGGCCTTTTGATGTTGTAAGTAACAACTTTTCTTTGCTAACTTTTACCACAGAATTCAGCCCAACATTGAAACTCGGAAGAAACAAATTGAAGCTTGGTGTTCCCTTGTCTTGTCCTACACCCGCCAGCAGAAAACCTACAGCATTGACGTGAGAGAGTCACAGAACTCGCCACTGTTTAACAACAAAGCCATCAACCGTATCCTTAGTCACATTTAACTTGAATAATAATACACTCTAGGGTTGTAAAAATCCACTTGCCCCGGACGCCCGGGAAAACCAGTTTTAGCGCTCAGGCAAGTGCAAAAACCTTGCCCACTTGCCCTGGGCAAGTGCGTTAGAATAGTTAATAAAACATGTTTTTGCATGTGTTTCTCTGTTCCCGAAATAAATAATAAACCTAACTGGTGTTTTTTTAGTGAAAACATTCAAACAATTACGAAGCAAACACAGATACACGAAAAAAAACCTTTACTCTTCATTTTGAGGAAAAAAATGCCGGTAGAATACTAGCGGTCTATCCATCAATTCAGACAATTTTAAGACTTTAAAGCCAATGAAAATAGCTGAAACTCCAACTAAAACATAAAATATGAATAGATTAAGAATTTGTCTAAAAAAACGTCTCCGTTAGAATTGCAGGAAGTTGCCTTGGCGTGACTAATAACTGGACAAATCCGGACCCGTATTTCAGGAATTAAAGAATATTCAAAAGTAAATAATTTTAAATAAAAAGAATATGAAAGATAAATACATGTACATCCACTAAAATGGTAACAATGCTATTGTTTTGTCAGATCATAAAAAACTCACTTAAAAGTATAGATCTATTTAAGTTCAATAATAATGTTGGAGCAAAAACGCTTCACACAGAGGTTTAATGCAATCACCCCTGAAATTTCATAATTGACCATTACAACTTTTGAACTGGAAGAGTTAAAATGTGTCTTCAGGGGTGAATGAGTTAAAGAATGAATCTTTTAAACATTGCTATCATTTTTGTCAGAGGGTGAATATATTTGACCTACACTTTTTGAGTGTAGTCCAGCAATTCTTTACTTTTGTCTGATGACTACCAGTAAAACTTTATATAAATGATACAAGGGTTGACATAGAAGATACTTTTGTCTGATGACTACCTGTAAAACTTTATATAAATGTTACAAGGGTTGACATGTAGAAGATACTTTTGTCTGATGACTACCTGTAAAACTTTATATAAATGATACAAGGGTCGACATAGAAGATACTTTTGTCTGATGACTACCTGTAAAACTTTATATAAATGATACAAGGGTTGACATAGAAGATACTTTTGTCTGATGACTACCTGTAAAACTTTATATAAATGATACAGATTGTAAATGTGATATCTTTATACAGGTAGTGATGCCAGATAAAAGCTGTTGGATTAAATTGCTTCGATTGGGTTGACATAGAAGATACTTTTGGATCTTCTTCAATATTGCTATACTTTTATCCGATTTGCAAAAAAAAGTTGACCTAGAAAATAATCTATGAGTGTTGTTAATACATGTCTTTATTGGTAGTGATAGGTTTAAACTAAGAATACCATCGTTTGAATAGTATTGACATTTGTTCTTTTGGAGTTTATCAGATTATTTAAACCTTAACTGCTGACAGGCAAGCTGTCTATGGATTGTATCCTGACTGTGCTGGAAGAACTTAGAAAAACAGGTATGGTAATAAACACGTCAATCTTGTCACCGACTGTGTAATAACATTAACTGCATCATAGGCTGTTAAATTGTGTTACCGTCACAGTGTATGTGTTGGTGGAAATATGACCAACAAAGGTATCAAGGTTTCAGTGATATAAATAACTATGAGGCATTATGATATTAACTCATTCACCCCTGAAGACACATTTGAACTCTACCAATTCAAAGGTTGGAATAGTTCATTAAGAAATTTCAGGGCTGAATGAGTTAATTAGGTGTCAGGTTTATAAAACTGTATATCAACCTCATAAATTGGTCCATATTTACCAAATATTAGATAAATGACTCTAAGACCATATCTCAAAAATATGGATTTTTTTTAGAAACTTCTGTTTTTCCTAACCACTTGGATGTCTGAATCTAAGTTATCAAACTAAGGGGAGATAAGCTGGTAGTAAAATGCAGCTGGGAAATTCTTCAGAAAAATTCAGGGGCTGGTAGCCAGTTTAGCAAAGACTGTTCTTGTATTTAGGTTGATTTAAGGATTCTCTATAACTCCATCTCTTGTTTTTCAGGACACTTGGAATGGACCGATAACAAGACAAAGAAACAATGTCTTGTAATGTGGAGAACACCAGAGGAATGGGGAAAGCTTATATACAGCTGGGTAATTATATAAGTAGACATGGGGCAAGAACACTGGAAGGTGGACCCAATAGCCAATAGGGCATACTTTCATCTAAGTCAAATGAAACTAAAATTTATTTCACATTATATTTTGACAACTTTCTGTTGGAAATTATTTTTACTTAGTGAAAATTATCCTTGGAGGAAGATGGTTTCAAATTGTAAAGTTGATATTCCTACCCCAACCACTGGGGCCAGGGTGGGGCCCCAAAGGGAAAATTAACCAATATTTCAAAAATCTTCTGCTCCTGACTCAGAGGTACTACAGTCATTTTCTCTACATGGAAAGAAAGATCATCAGGGGCTTTACTTAAATTGTAAATTTCAGGACCCCCGAGCTATCCGTTCTCCCTTGGGGAGGGGGTAAAGTTTACTATAGTTTATATAGGGAAATAACACTTTTGGGTATGTTTTATCCATTTTCAGCAGAGAATTACTCAAACTTAGTCAGAATCATCTTTGGTGAATGAGAGTATTACTTTGTAAATTGGGATTCCTGCCCAATCCCAAGGGGCTAGGGCAGGGCCCCAAAGGGAACATTTACCAATATTTTCAAATTCTTATCTTTTGATGACATGACAAGTATTGTATTTCACTTAGTTTACATGCTGATATCCACATCACATCTAAACAATAAAATAAAGCTACCAGTACCTATAATATAACTCAGGTGACCGCTAAGGCCCTTGGGCCTCTAGCTTGTTTTCAATGATCTTTGGAAGTATTTGAGATCATCAACATGTTTTTTTTACCAGCAACTTGAGAATCAAATACACATAGAAAGCTGTCTTTATTGTAAACTAACATGAAGAGGGAATTGGATGTAATAGAATACTGTAGTTAAAGAGTGAGTCAGATGTGACAGGTGTTCTTTTTACTCAGGTGTTGGTAAAGTTAACCAAGTGATGGTACTTATTGACAGGTGGTCTGTATAGGCAGGTTGTCTTTAAAAGCAGGATGTCATTGTAGTCATGTGTATGAAATATATTGAAAAGAATGCTTTTAAAGAGAGGTGGTCTATATAAACAGGTTGTTGTCAAAGGTCACCTTGAGACATATTTCAACATTAGGTATCACATGTCATCTTTCATTTAGGGAATTCAAATCCTTGTTAATAAATCAGTTTAATTCAATTAAATTAAAATAATATTCACGATATATTATTTACAGTTCTATACAAAAATCGAAAAAATAGATTTAAGAAACATACTTTCAAACACTTTTACACATTAGGAAATCGTCCTGGGTGAATCGATAATTTCTGATTCAATAGATTGCTGTGTTAAACATATAACCCACTTGCAGTAACTTTTATCAAAATACCCATGCTTCCTCCCCTCTACCAAGAAGGAACTGTTTTCATATATGTAAAGTTAACTTATTTTCGTACATTTGTAGATCTGTAGTCGCAGTATGAACAACACGGTGTGTACACTTTTTGAACTGACTGAAGGAGAGGAATCTGAAGGAACTGGTCAGTTTGATAAATTGTATATTTTTAAGAGAGCCTCAGCGTTTTAAGTATTTTCAATTAGATTTCTCTATTAATCTACCATTGTATACATATGATTTTTTTTTCCTCTCCTGTCAAAATCAAATATTCTACTTTCTCAGAAAAATCACTAATTGTAATGATTGTATAAATAAGAGTGGCTTATTCTAGCTAGGTAGGGTGCTTTATCAAATGTTGTATATTATTATTATCTTTACCATATTGTTATTTTCTTAAACCTCTGTGTGATTTTTTCAAAATAATGAATTAAGGAAATCAATTCTACCGATCCTGAAACGGTAGCATCATTGCTCTCAGAAAAAAAAGCGAAAACAATTCTTCGAAAATTAAACAATTTTTCTTCATGCTGTTTTTCACACGACTTTTTGTAAATACCATATTTGAACCATATCACTATTATAGTTTAATTGGTGCTCAGACCAACTTTGTCTCTTGATATATTTTCCCTCAACTAATTCACCCCTGGAATTTTATAATGAATCATTCATTTGGATGAGTTCAAATGTGTCTTCAGGGGTGAATGAGTTAGTATAAAACAATTCGGAAAATATCAATTTATGATTTTGTCAAATACATTTACAAAAAATGATAAATTAGTCTGTAAAAAGGTCAAAGGGTAAAGGTCAGATGTAAAGGTTATGTGATTTCTTTGGTTAATTTGATTCTGTTTAATCCTGAATGTCTCTCAAAGTGATCAACAGAATTTCATCACACAATTCTTCATCAAAACATAGAAGAGAAGTGTGAAAGCTTCAGAGGCTGAAGATCGAAGGTGAAAGATCAAGGTCATTTTGTCTAAATCATTGTTAAGCAAATTTTACCAACATTTGATGATTTAAAAAAAAAAAAATCTGAAATCATTCACCAACCCTGTCAATGCCATAAGGAATGGAGTGTGAATGTGATAAGTCTGAAGGTCAAAAATCAAGGTCACAAGATATTTCTTTCTATATATAATGTACCATGAAGACCAGTGTGGCTTTAGTTCTATAATCTGCAGCAAGATGTTAAGTGTTTTTGGTCTCGTTTCAGAGTTCCATGGACTGGAGAATTGGTTACTTCTACGCGCCCTCAAATCACTGGAAAGTCAAGAACTTGCTGAACTGATGTCGTTTGATGGCAGCGACGGTGTCAAGTTTTTCTGAGATCAGACATGTCATAGACTTTCGGCCCGAGCAGGGATCACAAATCGGACATGCTGTAGACATTCGGCCTGAGCAGGGATCACAAATTCGACATGTCATAGACTTTCGGCCCAAGCAGGGATCACAAATCGGACATGTGAAAAACATTTTTCAGCAGAATGTGATCAATCTGGAACATGTGAAATTGTTTTATTTTCAGAAAATATTATTTGTAAATCGAAAGGAAGTTTTATTACCGGGCCGTAATGGAGAGGATATGAAGATTCTACCTGCAGAGTTTTTGTACTCCCTTTGTTGGGTGTTTTATTGAAATATAAAAGCAAGACTCTCTCATTGTGATAATGAAGTTGCAATGGGAATGAAACAGTGATCCGGAAACAAGAGTTCTGACGTCCTAGTTTACAACTGACGTCCAAAGGTTTATAAACTGTTATGTAGAGCAGATGTGAATATTAGTCTACACAAATTAAGAAATCAGTAACATGTAAGAAAGTTAAACACATTGTACAATCTCATAGAATTTGTATTTGTGTTTATAATACACATATCTACAGTATTGTGTTCATGATGATCTGCAATGAATACACCCGTCATAATTTGTGTATGATGTCATGCGCTAACACTTACTGTGACGTCATAACCAAGACAATAAATATGACGTAATGACATTGTGACATTGCATTAAAGACAATATAAATGAATTCAAAATAACAACATTGATACAAGTATATTAGGATAAGAGAAAAAGTGCTTTTTACAAACATTAACATTCAAACCTGTATCAAGAGACCACTGATAGGAAGTCCATAAAGTGGTATCTTAATGCAAGTTACAGTCATAATGAAATCACTAAAGAGGAACCTGAAAAGTGGCCACCAAATACAGGTGGTCTCTTCATACAGGTGGTCTCTTCATACAGGTGGCCTCTTAATGCAGGTGCCTCTTAATGCAGGTGGTCTCTTCATACAGGTGGCTTCTTCATGCAGGTGGCCTCTTCATACAGGTGGCCTCTTAATGCAGGTGGCCTCTTAATGCAGGTGGTCTCTTCATGCAGGTGGCCTCTTAATGCAGGTGGCCTCTTAATGCAGGTGGTCTCTTCATGCAGGTGGCCTCTTAATGCAGGTGGTCTCTTAATACAGGTGGTCTTTTCATATAGGTTCAATTCACAATAAAATCAATTAAACATTAAAAGTGGCTTCCTAACACAGGTACCTAATGGAGATGGTCACATGAAAAGATTTGACTGTACATATATTCTTGGTCATATGAAGAAAATGATGAATATGAAGGTGTTTTTTTTAGATTGTAAAAAAAAATGTCGAAACTCATTCCATAAATTCTGTTGAAGCTCCGATATTCATAATCTTCTGCAGATAGAAATTTCCTATTGGTACTGTTTACATGTGTGTATCGTGTATGGATACCATTTATCCTACTTTTTCTGTTCTGAACCTATTCAGTATACCTATATGCACACTTTTATCTCATCAAGGGAGTAAAACTTGTCTAGTCTGACCTCTGAGTATTCTGACATCCTGTATCATCCAATGTAATACTGTTATCCCATTTATAACAAATATCTCCATATAAAACCTGTGTATTTCAATCACTCAAATAAACATTGACGTCTTGTTTGACATGTAAAACAGAAAGTTACATTATCTCCTACTCCCAGTGACAATGTGTGGGTACATGTATATCATCAGTAGGTGACCTCTTAACAGAAGCAACATCAAAGATTGTGTCTTCTGGTCTAGCTGTTTATTCAAGATTTCTGTGGGGAAAATGACGTGCTCTTAATGTTAAAACCTCAGTGAAATCATTTTAAATAATTTATTTTAAATTGAAAGGCATTTTTTTCACGAGTATTGCTTTATACTGAGTAACTGTGCAAAAGTTTTAAAACTGTAATTATGTGTGAAACGATGTTCTGTGTCTAAATTATTACGGAAGTGTATGGCCTAGAATTGTACATAAAATAAGATACATTTTGTGTATTGTGTTTCGTAATACGATACATTTTGTGTATTGTGAAATGTTCTATAAATCATGCTTATATATATATATGTTGTGTATGTACTAAAAATTGTACATATATCTGTATAATAATCTTTAAAGTGTCTATAGCTAGGAATAGTACAGAAACTTTCACAGTGAAACCTGACTTTACTGACACCTGACTTTAAGGACAGCCTGCAGTAATATACAGTAAAACTTGACTTTGCTGGCACCTGACTATAAGGACATTCTGTAATATACAGTAAAACTTGACCTTGCTGGCACCTGACTTTAAGGACAGCCTGTAATATACAGTAAAACCTGACTTTACTGACACCTGACTGTAAGGAAATTCTGTAATATACAGTAAAACTTGACCTTGCTGGCACCTGACTTAAGGACATCCTGTAATATACAGTAAAACCTGACTTTACTGGCACCTGACTTTAAGGACATCTTGTAATATACATTACGACCAGACTTTACTTGCATGTGACTTTACTGACACCTGACTTAGACATGTTTAACATCTAATGTGATTTTATGGCCTTAAATAATTGGTTCTCGGTCTATAATGCAGATTTTACAGAAAGGTTTTTAAACCAAATGATTAAAACTTGTTGCTGGTAAAGACAGGTTTCATTGTGTAAGTTTGGAATGTTTTCAGATAGTGCAGATATCATTTTGCCATTTTGTAGTAATGGTTACATGTACAATGTCATCTGTGTTACTATGGTTACAATGTCATCTGTGTTACTATGGTTACAATGTCATCTGTGTTACTATGGTTACCATATCATCTGTGTTACTATGGTAACAATAACATCTGTGTAACTATGGTTACCGTGTCATGGTTTATCACAGCTGTACCATTTGACCTTGATAATGGTTACCATGACAGCATTTGTTACATGGTGTTACCATGGTTACAATATCATAGGTGCCATAATGCTGATCATGTCTTTAGTTGTTATAAAAAAAAATCAGATTCTGGTACCAATACCTAAAATGAATTCAATAAATTAAAGAAATATTAAAGACCTTAACTGTTGTACTTTGTTCATGCAAAACCATAGAAAATACAAATGTATTATTATAGGATGGAGACTTTAAATGTATCCATGTAAGGACCAATGGGAAAGTCTGTTAAGGTTGGGGCTGACCTTAAGACCAGTTCTGTTGGCATGATTGCGTTTTTCTGTTCATGTCCAACAATTTTATTTGGTGTTTATACTGTGGAGACCTTGACAGATTCAATGTTATGACTCGTGGAATGAGTCTTCAAGGGTGGGGTGTGATCTTGAAGCCATCCTGGTAGCATATGTGTATTCATCTCTTTACATTCAGCAATTTTATCATGAAAATTATATGGTTATAAGATGGGCATATCAACTGTTTCCAAGTTTTTAGTAAAAAATGAGTCCCTAGTGGTATGGTATTAGAATATTTATACTCTACAATGTCTGTAAGGTTATCAGATGGGGATCCCAACAGTCTATGACCCAGGGACCAAGTATACAAGGAAGGGAACAGACCCTAGCTACCATCTTAGTAGCATAAATGTATTTATCTCTTTATACTTAGCGATTGTATATATCATTATAGGGTGGGGATCCCGCCTATTCTGAAGTTATAAACAGTTGTAAACTCTTTGCCAAACCCATCAGTCATGGAGGGTCAGCGTTTGAATTGGTTAAAATTTGAATCCCACCACTTGTGGACGCATATGATACCAATCTCATTGTTCAAGTAAATAAATACGGCCAAACTATCCTTTCGGCCCTGTCCTCAGTCCCCTGGTCGCTTAGAGCAAATATAGCTTATAGCCAAATAACCTTTTTTTAGGCCAGGCCTCTCAGCACATCCGATCCGAAAATGTTTAGTTCCCGCCGCTTGAGAATGCTTTCAACCAAATATGGCCGATATCCATCTCATAGCTCTTGTAGAGAAGTCGTTCAGTATGAAAGAGCCCCACCATTTGTATAATTTTTAATCCTTACCACCTAGGGATGCTTACATTCCAATCAGCTGTTCAAAAGATGATGTTTGAACAAATTGAGCTTACCTTGGTCCTTTGGATATGGGTTAAGAACAATAAAGTCTAGGTAATGTGTTGTGTTTATTGTCGATTCAGACTGATGGAGGATACTGTTGTACAGTTATTCAGTGTCGATTATAGTAGAGTTTGTTAATTGTATATTATGTAACAGGAGAAGAAAAATGCTTAGCCAGATCGGAATTCGAACCCGGGAACCTCCGAACTCTAGACGGATGCTCTACCAATTTAGCATCCTGGTCGCCTGCGAATGCACAGTCCTTATCTGCTACATTCCTCCCACCTTTAACAAAGTCTTCAATCCCGAAGACACACAAGACACTATACTATACAACTTTTCGTTGGGCACCAAATGTAACAGTCTTACATTCACAAACCAAACGTCAGTACTAACAACGTTCTTCTTGGTACAGTTCACAAATCTATATATCCGGAATAACGAAAATGCACAAACCTAATCATTCGGATAAACAGCATGTCAAGATTAACGAGTTTCTACTGTAAACAAAAAGCAAAGTATCTGGAGTAAGTTACACTGTACACACAAACCTTCACTAACAAGGTTCCACTGTACACACAAACCTGCACTAACAAGGTTCCACTGTACACACAAACCTGCACTAACAAGGTTCCATTGTACACACAAACCTGAACTAACAAGGTTCCATTGTACACACAAACCTGAACTAACAAGGTTCCATTGTACACACAAACCTGAACTAACAAGGTTCCATTGTACACACAAACCTGAACTAACAAGGTTCCATTGTACACACAAACCTGAACTAACAAGGTTCCATTGTACACACAAACCTGAACTAACAAGGTTCCATTGTACACACAAACCTGAACTAACAAGGTTCCATTGTACACACAAACCTGAACTAACAAGGTTCCATTGTATATGCAAACATAAGTATTCAGAGTAACGATGTTCCACTGTACACACAAACATAGATACACACAAACCTAAAAAAATCCTATTTTACAAAGTTCAAATGCACAAACAAACCTTAGTATCAAGACTAACGTTCCACTGTACACACAAACCTAAATGTCCGGACTTACAATGTTCCACTGTACACATAATCCTTATAGAATCCAGAAATACAAGGTTCCGTTGTATATACAAACCTAAATATCTTGACTAACAAGGTTAAAATGTACACACAAACCTTAGATATAAACTTTATTTATTTTACAACAGTTTTGAAACAAGTTAGTTCAACTTATATTAATCACTCTTGTTGGCCCGGATGTTAGCACGTCAGGAAACTGGAGTACCCGGAGAAAACCAACGTGATCAGGCATGTGTTCCCATAGTTTTACTCGTCCAATTGGGGAATCGAACCACGGTCGCCTTGGTGAAAGACAAGTGCGCTATGCACTGCGCCACCCGACCACTCAACTGAACAAACCTTAGTATAAGGACTAACGGGGTTCTTATATGTCCTTTCCTTATTCGGTTCCTACAGTATCCATCCTGAATTTAATTGTAGATATCTTCAATTGAATCTTTCTTTAATCAAATGTACTTACATGTATATTCAATTTCAATCATTTAAAGATACACGTAATTAAGTGCAGTTATTTGAATATATGTTACTTTTTGAGTTCCATATACTACATATGTAAGTGTACCGTGACGTTATATACATATCAAAGATCCATTAGTCCGTCCTTACTTTCAGAACGCTGCGGTATTGATTAATGTACGTTACATAAGTAGGAGGGTTTAGAAAAAATGGAAGTGGTAGAATGCAAGATTCTAGCGACAAACAGTATTCCTGTTGGGGAAATGTTGTAATATGATTCGTTATTATACTTCATAAAGCTTTTGGATTGTTTGTGTTTAACGTACTATTAACAGCTATGGTCATTTAAGGACGTACCAGGTTTTGGTGGTGGAGAAAAGCAAGTTCCCGGAGAAAAACCACCGATCTACTGCCAGTACATGGCGACTGCCACACGTAGGTCTCGAACCCGCGACCCAGTGGTAGAGGGCTAGTGGTAGCAGAATGTCAGACGCCTGAACCTCTTGTCCTCCGCGGCCCCCACTTCATGAGGCACACGTTACAGGGCTACACATGTCGAGGACTTTTAGAACATTATAGATGTTTATATTTCTATTTAAAGCAAAACCTGTCTTATTTTATCCCAGTCTACTTCGATATCATGTAAAATACAACATTTTGTTGTAATCTCAATTCGCACGAAAACCGACGAACAACGCTGATATATTCTGTCTAATCGGTCGAACAAGTCTTTTTACCCAGCATGACGGACTAGACTGGCTCCATCATATCTATGCATATGTGTAAATATTCTGATGTGCTCTTGAAATTAAGTGCCGATACTAACGATTTAAGTTTCATTGTATGCACAAACTTGAGCTCCGAGAAAACGATGTTTCCGCTGTTTATCGGTATGACGACAAACGTCCGTGGTTCCAAGTGCACCCACAAACGAGCACACACAAACAAGCACACACACCAACAGCAGAAATATTATGATTAACGCTATTTCACAATTCACGGCATAAACAATTTACAAACTGATTATTCTGACGAACGAGGTCCAATTTTATGTAACATTTATATACTTGTGAGCACGAAATTTGCACGATGTTCCACTGCACAAATATATTGACGAAGCATTTTGATTTTACTACACACGTTAACCAACCGTATACTAACGAGGTTCCACTGTATATACACAAACCTAGGTATCAGAACTAACAAGGTTCAACTGTACACACAACTAATCATCCGGACTAGCGAGGTTCCACTGTGTACTGCAAACCTAAGTATCCTGACTAAAGAGGTTCCACTCTACACAAAACTAATTATCCGGACTATCGAGGTTTCATTGTGTACTGCAAACCTAAGCGTCCGGACTTAAGAGATTCCACTGTACACACAAACCTAAGTATCCTGACTACAGAGGTCCACTCTAAACAAAACTAATTATCCGGACTAACGAGGTCAGAAATTAACATTTAACAGTTGTTAGACAAAATTAGGTAACCTTGATCAACTTTTGAAAGTTTGACCTTCATTATCCAAAATAGTCATCGGAAAAAGAGATTGTACAAAAAACCGTTATTGACCAGATTATTTGAACTTTATTTAAAGACATTGTCACAGGGTTCAGAACTATACATATATTTTTCCAAGACAGGTACATATGAACCACTTTTTTTCTAGTTTCACCTCAACTTTATAAGTTGTTACAGGATTCAGAAATTATACTAAAACCTATTTTTCAAAGTTAGACGTACATTATTAAAAATGTCATAAGGTTTAGAAATTAGCATAAACGAATAAATAATGATGTTAACCAAATTACGTCACTGTGAGATACTTTTCAAGATTCAAACTACATTATACAACATGTATGTATTGTTTTTTAAAGAGTCAACGGGTAACAAAACAAAATTCAACTGTTTTGACATAAGAATGTCATGGTGACCTACTTTTCATACTTTCTTTTCAATTTAACCCTGGTTAAAATGACCTTAGTCGTATTGAGCATGAAAAATAACCCAAAAAATATTTCGACAATTTTCTATATTGAATGTGTTAATATGGCCCCGGGTCCTTATTCCACGTTGAAAATTGACCCCAGAAAATCCTGAAACCTTTTAACATTCAATTGTCAAAAAGTGACCCGGGTCCATATTCAACGTTGAAAATGGACCCCTGAAAAATGTTACAGTTTTCCATATTTAATAGTCAAAAAGTGACATAAGTACTCAACGTTGGAAATGTACACCAGAAAAATATGACATAAGTCCAATGTCAAAATGTAGCCCCGGGTCCATATTAAAAGTTGAAAATGGATCCCAGATACACTATGTCGTTTTTATATGTTCAATTTTTCGAGAATGGTCGTGGGTCGATATTTTACGCTGAATATGGACCCCAGAACATTATGACACTTTTTTTGTATTTAATTGTTAAACAAATAACCCGGGTCCATATTCAACGTTGAAAATGGATCCCTGAAAATCATTACAGTTTTCCATATTAAATTGTCAAAACAGGACTAAGGTCCTTATTCAACGTTGAAAATAGATCCCAGAAACATTATATTCAATTGTCGAAAATGGTTGTGGGTTGATATTTAACGTTGAAAATGGACCCTAGAACTTTATGTCATTTTTTCATATTGAAATGTCAAACAAGAGACCAAAGAGAGTGGGATCTTTGCTCCCACCATCGTTAGATCTTCCTTAATTCTATCTTAACTTGATCTTTTTGATTTCTTATCTGGTAGATTGATAATGTTGTCAATATCTTGATCAGTCCCAAAATGAAACATGCATTTAATCGATAACATATGGTCCCAGGGTTATGTTCTACTTTAAAAGTAGACCCCAGAACATCATTACACCAGGGGCGTAGCTAAAGCCCTTATTCGGAGTGGATTCATNTAGACGTATATTATTAAAAATGTCATAAGGTTTAGAAATTAGCAAAAATGAATAAATAATTATGTTAACCAAATTACGTCAATGTGAGATACTTTTCATAATTCAGACTACATAATACAACATGTATGTAAAAGGGTAAAAAAAAAATAGTCAACGGGTTACAAAAAAAAATTCAACTGTTTTGACATAAGAATGTCATGGTGACCTACTTTTCATACTTTCTTTTCAGTTTAATCCTGGTTAAAATGACCTTAGTCGTATTGAACATGAAAAATAACCCAAAAAATATTTCGACAATTTTCTATATTGAATGTGTTAATATGGCCCCGGGTCCTTATTCCACGTTGAAAATTGACCCCAGAAAATCATGAAACCTTTGAACATTCAATTGTCAAAAAGTGACCCGGAGTCCATATTCAACGTTGAAAATGGACCCCTGAAAATTGTTACAGTTTTCCATATCCAATAGTCAAAAAGTGACATAAGAACTCAACGTTTGAAATGGACACCAGAAAAATATGACACAAGTCCAATGTCAAAATGTAGCCCCGGGTCCATATCAAAAGTTGAAAATGGATCCCAGATACATTATGTCGTTTTTATATGTTCAATTGTCGAGAATGGTTGTGGGTCGATATTCAACGCTCAATTGTCAAAAAAGGACAAAGGTCCTTATTCAACGTTGAAAATAGATCCAAGAAACATTATATTCAATTGGCGAAAATGGTTGTGGGTTGATATTTAACGTTGAAAATGGACCCTAGAACTTTATGTCATTTTTTCATATTGAAATGTCAAACAAGAGACCAAAGTGGGATATTTGCTCCCACCATCGTTAGATCTTCCTTAATTCTATCTTAGCTTGATCTTTTTGATTTCTTATCTGGTAGATTGATAATGTTGTCAACATGTTGATCAGTCCCAAAATGAAACATGCATTTAATCGATAACATATGGTCCCAGGGTTATATTCAACTTTAAAAGTAGACCCCGGAACATCATTACACCAGGGGCGTAGTTAAAGCCCTTATTCGGAGTGGATTCATTTAGGAGCGGGTCCAGTTCTGAGACTTTGTCCCTACAAACTCCCTGAACTGGATCCGCTCCTAAATGAATCCACTCCGAATGGACAAGGTGTGCAAAAGCATTGCTTTGGGGTTCTTTTCTATTTGAAATTGGGTGTATTCGTCTGCGTACCAGCGTATAGGCAGCTACGCGCCTGGACACCATTCCATATTCCATTGTCACTATTCAACGTTGAAATTAGATCCCAGAAACATAATGTGGCCTTTGCATATTCAATCGTCAAAACTGGTCCCGGATCAGTATTCAATGTTGAAAATGGACCCCAGAATATTTTGTCGTCTTTATATATTCAACAGTAGAAAATGGTCGCGGGCCCAGAACATTATAATACCTTTCAATAATCAATTGTAAAAGATGGCCCTGGGTCTATATTCAACGTTGACATTTGAATACTAGCTGCATTAATTTCAAATAAGCTGTGTCACAATGATTCATCTACCGATTGGACATAGTTTTTATAATTTCATTTACATTCAATAATGCAGAAAAAAAACCCGTAAAACATGCAGGCTGAGAAAAAAATATTACACAATGTTTACTTACAATTAATTAAATACCAGTATATCACTAATACTGTCTGCATCATCCAAGAATTCTTAAATATTTTCCATCTTTAAAAAAAAATCCGTTTTATTTATTCATAGCCCGTATTATGTTATGGCGCTCCGTCCGTCCGTTCGTATTTTAGTTTCCGCATGATATATTGCTTAATGTCATTTAATTAGGATGAGTCACACTTGGTACGCATGTACATTATCCAATGACTGAGGCTATGTTCGAACTAGTTAATTAGACTATTGTGATCTGATTGGTCGATTTCAAAACTTAAGTTTCCGCAAGATAATTTGCTTAAATATCGTTAGATTTTAATGAAACCTGGTATGCATGTATACATTATACACAGGCTGAGGCTAAGTTCGAATTTTAGCAAAATCCGCGCATACTTTATTACATGTATCATACTGTGCTGTGATTGGTTGACGGTTTCTGCACAATAACTTTGTCAAACATGACCGGATTCAATATTTGTATGATACAATGATAAATAATAAGCTTACAGTGAGCAAAATCAGCACATAATTTATTACATGTAGCATACTGCTTTCTGATTGGTCGACGGTCTCCGCACCTTAGTCAAATATGGCAGGATTCTGATGAGACTTGGTCAAGAAAGGATGAGTGCCAATAAGCCCTTTTTGGACCCGGTATATCCGGGTCGTCACCTCCTTGGTTTGTTCAAAGATGTCTTATTGTATCACATGCGCAAAAGCTAAGGCAAAAGTTTGACCGAAGGTGGGTTTTTGGTGTACCAAAAGGGGTAGGGTAAATCACAAATATACTTTGTTTTCACAATGAGCTAAAACAACCAAAAAAATATCATTTCTGTTTTTGGAAATACGTGTAAATTAAACAGGCAAATATAATAGAATGAAAAATGACAGAAATTCAATCGTCAATTGAAGATTGTTTATATAGAATGGAGGATTAAGTCATGGGGTTGTTTTAGGTAGTTTTATAATGAAAAACGTTTACTGCCCCCCCCCCTAAGAAGAAATTGCATATACAATTGACATGGTGAAATAATGCGATAAATATTCAACATCTCGTCTTTTTCATAATCCGCAACCCACAAAGTTTAAAAAAAAGTATTAATCAACCCCAAACATACTTAAATTATCGAACGATACGCATAGAGGCATATTTATCGTGGCATATGAGGGTGAACGCTGAGGGAATGAGTACCATACCATCATGTTAACATATATTACTACCGGCAACATACTAAATTTAAAGTCAGTTCTACCTAATTAGGAGCAAAAACGGGTCTAAGTTCATTTCTGAGTCCAATGACAAATAATAATGCAGGTCAATTTCTCAAATGTAGGTTAAATTTACCTAATTTGGTGAAACAATTTTTCAAAAGTAGGTCACATTGACCTTATTAGTTGAAACAACAGTTTTGAGTTCATTTCTGAACCCAATGGAAATTTTGAGTAATCTGGGTCAATTTTCAAAAGTAGGTCATAGTGATTTAATTAGGTGAATTTTACCAATTTTTCAAAAGTATGTCAAATTTACCTAATTTAGGTAAACAGAATATTTCTGCTAGTGTATTTCAAATATTGAGAAGTAGGTCACACTGACCTGATTTGGTCGGTCGATGAACGCATAGGTACACGAGATCATTTTGGTAATTCGGACAAAGAAATGGTCCGTTTTCAACGGGTAAGATTTAACGGGTAAGTTTTCAACGGCCTACACGTGGAAAATTTACCTCTTATGGGGATTTTCAACGGGAGAGTCAGTTTTCAACGGCTCACCGGTTCCATATTCAACGTTGAAAACTGACTCCGGTTCTATTTTCAACGGGGATCAATTTTCAACGTTACACCGGACTAACGAGGTTCACACGCACTGCATGTATATACAAACCTTAGTACTCGAACGTACGAGGTTCCACTACAGACACACACATCCTAAACTCTCTGATATGCAATTTAAGAAAGTCCTTTAGAAATGTGAACTTGTAGATTACTTCACAAAGAAAGACTTCTCTTTGTGAATTTTAAGGATAAATATCTATATAAGTATCTATCTTTCTGTGAAATAAGTAGTTTATGGTCAATTTAAGCTAAGCCATATCAGCTTAAAGAAAACATGCAGACATTTATAGTCCTAGAATTTACAAATAGTTCACTTTAGCCCGAACAAAATCATAAAGCTGTAACGCGCTGGATCGCGGAATTTTCGTTTCCAAAAAATGTAGAATGCTTACAACCTCTTTTTGTACTGACCATGTCTCCAAAGCCAACAGAATCCTCGGACTAATATTTCGGACATTCACATTTATAAACAAAGACATGTTTATTCAATTATTTAAAAACTTAGTGCGGCCACACTTGGAATATGCCACCTGCATATGGTCTCCAATGTTCAAAAAGGATCAAATTGCCATTGAAAATGTCCAACGCAGGTCAACAAGACGCCTACCATTCCTAAAAGGAAAATCCTACAGTGAGAGACTTTGTATGCTGGGCCTCTCCCAGTTTAGAATATAGACGATTGAGAGGAGACGTCATACAAATTTTCAAAATCATTTATGACATTGACATTCTGGACAAGGACAAAATTATTAAAATGGCAACATTGGCTACAACAAGAGGAAATTCAAAAAAACACTTTTCAAGAAAAGGATGAGGCTCAATATAACCAGGAACCTGTACAGTAATAGAGTCGTAGATGTGTGGATCTCTCTCCCAAACACAGTTGTAGAGGCCCCTCCCTAAATAGTTTTAAATCTCGGTTAAACAATCACTGGCGTCATCATCACCAAAAATGTGTACCAACCTGTTACTCACAACCGAACGTGATTAGAGAACAGTATATAGATGCGTCTCAAGAAGCTGGGTCAGCTTACGTCGACGTCGACACTACATGGAAACATGAAAACTTGTAACTTTTTATTTTTCAAATATTTTTTCCACAATTTTTACGCACTCACACCTCTTTTCAAGCTCTTCATAATTCCTGGATCCGCCCCTGTATATAAACTTTTCTTCTTCTGTAGCACGGTTGCTGATTAAGTTTGTGATATTTTGTCCTTTAGTCCCGTTTGTCCTTCCAAAATGAAGTCTCTGATTTGGACCACTTCCTCATTTTCGCTCTTTCATCAAAAGAATTAAAGGACGAGAATTGAAAAAAAAGGAGTATTAAATTTCGATTTTTCGCATGTCGTGCTAATGAAAGAAATTATACAAATCTAGGTACAGGCACGGACTTAGATAATCTAGTTCCGTGCTACAGGTTAAAACAGTGTCCTCTAAGTTAAATATATCTTGATTAACGATAGAGGCCCTATGCTTGTATTTTTATTTATGCATGGATTTTAAATACTCGGTCAAATTTTCTTGACATCAATGAGTATAAAGTTCTATAAACGTAGTTATATATCTGTACTAAGATTTTATTATAGGTCTATAATATTTCCTGCTAAAAACATATTTAGGGATGTCTTTATTCATGAAAATTCGAGACCCAAATGGCACCTGCTTACTAAAATAACAAAAAAATCAAATAAAAATCCCCATATTTTTTTTTACCAGCTCGAAACCCCCTACCAATCTAGGATAAAACATTTAAGGTGCAAAGCACATCATATGCATGAAGGGATGGATACAAGCACCTCTTTTACTAAATTATGTATTTTTTCCCCAGAGTAATAAAGAACATTTCACTCTGTATTCCGCATATTCGCAATCCATTAATAGAAAAAAACTTTCTTATAATTCTGTGAGGCTTACAGACTACCTTTAAAGGCCCCTTGACCTACATATAAAAAATGTGCCAGACGGTTTTCCTTCATGTGCCCCTTGATAGCATATTCCTACGCGTCAGCTTGATTGCCTAAATTCTCCGGAAACTGACCTCGGGTTTTGCCATTCACTCAATACATATTTCCGAAAAGCTTAATGTACTTTTATTTGAAGTAATGACGTTTAACTTTTCAAATACAATGTCCAGAATATTATCCGACGATGGTTCAAAATCTGTACACCTCTATACGATATATAATACTACATTATTTAAGATTTTACTGTATAAATAAAGAACTATTTTCTAGCGGATATGTATCCTGTGTCAACTATGTTTTAATGGATGCTGCCGAAGAAAATGGATATTTGTTGTGTTATTTTTCCATTGTTATTAATCGTTTCCTGTGGGTTTGATATCACAACAGGTACAGTATTGCATGTCGTAGTGTTCGCTACGGTGTTGTCTGATAGTATCAATCGACCACATGAACCCTAGATTTGAGTATACGAGGCAAAATTTGGTACGCAGACGCCGAACTTTCGCTTGGTAATGAAACCCATTTAATGCTGTCAGTCATTGCATTATATCTATATTTATTTGTTATTTGAGGTTTCTGTTAATTCAAGAACAAAATTTTGTTCTGTAGGCAGAATCTGACTAGATGCCTTAACGCATCTTCTCATAATCATCACCACACGACTGATTAAGTGATTGAGATCTCTTCAGTCTTGTTGACATTGACATTTGTTAAAAGTTAAGTTACACCATTAGTAGGACAATTTTGCAGTAGCTTCTCAACTATTCGGGCTTATCTTCCAACCAGCACTTTTGAAATGTCATTATCCTTGGAGGTGGTGGTGGGGGGCTATTTTGCAGTACTGTAGCTATATATAGCTTTCCAACGTATCAGAACTAAGCTTCCAACCAGCAGAATTTGAACTGAAGATTTGTTAGGCCTATCAATAGTTATGCATTCATATGATGGATGATTGCAGAAGTATTGAGTTACGTGCCATAAGGGAGTTAGTACAGAGATTTCGGTACTGAGATGTTTTAGTACTTGCGTACCAGTATTGGAACTTGAACTAATATTTTATTAACTTATTTTATGTTTGCTTTTAACGTCCTAGCTGTTTATTGCTGATTTTATATTTCAAGATTTTGCAGCATTTATCCTCTTTATAATAAAGTAATGAAACACTGGGGATATTATCTGGCACATGAATGTGACATGTAACGTATACTGTCCTACACCAAATATTGGTGGGTTGATGGGTTTATCGTCTTCACTTCACTGACGAAGTCGGTGTTCGGTCACCATGAGGGGGTAATTGAGTTGTCGCTTACCAGGTCCTCTGAGATTCAAAATGTCCAGCCCATCCAGGTCACGCTTTGAGGTCGGACAGCTCCTCAGATGCAGACAAGCTGTCACAGCTACTGTGATCCACGGAACGATGTCCTTAGTGTAGTCCTCGCTGTCCTCTTATGTGTACACCAAATATATCTTTTAATTGGTGTTATATAGACCATGTACATGTATATCATGTGACCAGGGGTTTTGTCAGCTATTTTGGGAAAGGGCCCCTGAGCAGGAATTGGGAAAATATCATCAGCATTAGCCATTTGCCAAAATTGGGAAATATCATCAGTGTTCCCACATGCACAGGTTTGGAAAAGTATCATCATTTGGAAAAAATTATCCAATAGGATAAGCAAAAGTTAAAGTTTTCCTCTCTGTTTCTTGCAGTTAAATGTATAGCAATAAATAAACAGTAAACACATCAATTTTCAGTGCTTTTGTTTAAGTATTTTGGATTTTTTGTTATTTATGTATTTTGGATGTGCTATAGTTATACTTTAAACGTTGCACATATATATAACAACTTGAAACTTGTATAAACATGTTTTTTAATCCAATTGAGTTGGGAAAATATATTAACACAGAAATTGGGAAAATGCAGGGTCATTTTTCAATTGGGAATGGGTCCCTGTTTATACGTACTGGACCCTATAAATACCTGGCAAAACCCCTGGTGACTTCTTTTTTATACAGTTATCACGAAAAATTCAGAAAATAATCTGTGTTTATTGGCTCATTATGTTATGTGGAATATCTACGAGCTTGAGGTGTTCATGATCAGCTAACACACGATCACTGATGGCTCATTTTGCAATTATAAAAACTAGGCCAAACTTGTTGTATATTGATAATGCTATAGAGTTTCCCTGCACATCATATCAGAATCTTATAGTTATCAGCATATGAATCCAGTGTTGTGTGCCAGTTGTACAATCAGAATTATATTATTTAGACCACACCAATATTTTAAGATTTAAGGCTAGGGTTTACCTTAATGCAGTTTATGGTATTGCGGGTATACATATAGCTTTCAGGAAATAATGTATTTAAATCAAAGAGAACATTTTTTCTTGGTAGTCAATACATTTCATCGGGATATTAAGTATTCTACCAACTTCAGGCGGAAGTACTAGTGTGATTATGATCATTGACCTTTGATGGGCATTGTACATTTTATAAAAGAAACCGTGTTACATGTTAATACCCAACTTGGTTGTTAGTTAGTCGGATATGACATCATTATAAAGTGTTTTTTAATTTCAAGATGATGTCAGAGATAAATACTTATAAGGCCAGACAAAAAAATATGTGTGTTTCCTGTAACATGTTGGAAAAAATAATTAAAATTTAGGGTTGGTAGGTAGGTAAATAAATATATTATATGGTTTATAAAGGAGAGTGATCTTGACTTTAATAGTGATTCTTTGAAAATTGCCTTATAAAGTTTAGTAGGGTAGCCACACAAAATTAGGGTAGGTATATAGGGTTACCGGAAACACCAAATAATTTTTGTTCTGCCTAAATTAATTTACATTTTATATGTTATATTACATCCAAGGACATATTTTTTGTTAAACCAGAACTTCACTTAATTGTTGTGTTGTATCTGCTCTCGCTCTACCTACAGGTACATCCACGTGAAAATGTAATTGCATGATTTAAGTGTGCTGCTTCCAATACCCAGGACTACTTTCATTTTCTTGGTGTTATAATAATTGCCCAGGCGATAATAAGTTAGTAAAACCAATGTATTATACCGGATAATTAATATTGTGTGTTTCAGGGCTGAAATGCTACTGCTCCGATTGTCCAAATAGTGAGTGTGACGCGGGCGAAGGAGGAAGATGCGTCACATCAATCACAAAGATGGGCGGGACTCGGGAGGACAAGATACGTTACAGGTCAGTCAGATAGACAGGTGGATGAAAATACAAATTACTGAAAATAGAACATTGTACCTTAGGGTATCAGTGTAGCATGTGCCACATTGGACCCTATCAGACAAATGCAAATTAAATTGAATATAGACTTACATTCGGGATTGGAAAAAACTTATTTTGAGCATCATTAATTAATTTTCCTTTTTCTGTATATTTGCTGTTTTTCACCAAATGTACCAGGTAATTCAGTTGTGAATGTGTGCTCCACCGCTATGGTTTCCAATATCACTACCTATTGACATAAATTTGTAAATTGTATTAATATTCTGTTACAGCTGAAACATAGTCTTTCTGACATTTGAAAATCTGAAGTTGTATATGATCACACTAGAAAAAAATATACAACTTTTATAAAAGAAAAATATTTAAACTATATAGGACTTGTTACACTTCTGATTTTCTTAAAAAGACAACAGGTGTACTTGTGTAGGGGTGGGGGTGGCAATATAAGGTTATTGGAAAACTTGATTGTGAAAGCTTAAGAAATACACAAGAGAAAAATTAAAGTTTTTTACTGGCAAATTGTAATTGTATGTCAAAACAAATGGCTGCACAGTTTGTTTGTTTATTTTCAGTTGTTATTCTGGTTCAATGATACAGAGCCCCAAAGGGCCGCAACTCTGTCATCGATTACGTAACATACACCTAGGGTACAACTTTTGTTGCCAGGTCGATCTGTGCAACTCGGGGCCCCTGCCCCCTCTGTATTGTACTAACTGTACCGAGACTGATTCTGGTATGTGATTTCTCTGTCAAACCCCCTGATCACCGCATTTTGCACTTGACACCTACATGAAATGCTATTCTAACGCCATTCTGACCCCTTCCTAATAAAATACCCATAAAACTTTGTAATATTAATTGTGCAGATTGTTTAATTATAGGATATAGGAAATGGAAAAATTAATGGGACGGGGATTTAATTATTTCTGATTTTTCCATCTGTGATCAAGTGGTATTTAACAGAAATGGCCTCACCATTGCATTCATATTCATCTTCTCGAAAGAGCTTTTGTCATTATGCACCACAATGTTGCACCAGGCCAATATAGCTTCCCAACTGCTAAAGGCCCATCAGCACTTGAAGCATATGTCACAACATGACTACCTTTCTCTGCAGCGTTAGCAATTTAAATTCCAAACAGTCACAGGTACAGAGTGTAAGTGAGAAAGGTATGTATTGCTGTAATCTCATGTGTTTTGTTTGTGATAATTCTCATACATGTATATGGATTGTGACCTTTAGCTAAAAGACCCTTAAATTTCAGATTGACCTTTGACCTAGATGTTTGGTATTGACATTTGATCTGTGGTTTACATTTTACATATTTCTGCCTGATGCTGCAATTGCATATGTTTCAGATCAACATTTGACTTCAAATTCTCTATTTCTCTTTTGACTGTTTCTCTTTTGACTATTTCTCTTTTGACTGTTTCTCTTTTGACTATTTCTCTTTTGACTGACCTTTAGTTTGACATATCTATCGAAATGACAACTATCCACACAACATTTTGGATTGACCTGTGACCTAGACCTTTTGGGTTGACCTTTCTGGTCATACATATTCTGGATCGATATTAATATTTCATCTATTTTTCAGATGTCTGAAAGAGGAAAAGATCTATATCCGAGTCCAAGAAGGGAAGATGCAGGGTGACACCCCACACTGTATGGTGTCTGCCAAAAAAGAGGATGTTAACTACATTATCTGTTGTTCGGGTCCAGACCTATGTAACCAACACCTGAGGCCGACCTATGCACCTGCCACAGTTACCCCAGGAGGTCAGAGGCCATGCTGTAGACAAATTATTGTGTCCTTTCTTGTGTTTCTGTGTTTATTTTAGACTTAAACGATTTTACTTACTTTTTCCGTGATCACTGCATGTAATCGGTGAAGCTTTTATTATATTCAAAGCATGAACAATGAGACGAGCATGAATGATAAGTTGTCATAACTGTTAGTAAGAAGATGACCTAATACATTTGTACACATACTAAGTGTCAATCAATTGCAATCTTCAGAAACGGCCCCAGGCAAAGGGACATTTTTCTCTGAGCACAAGTTTTGAGTGAGGAATTTTTGCAGCATTAATTTAGTCGGGGGAATGCATGATTTGAGTGTCCTAGCTAGCAGTCTAACATAATTTTCACAATTTCAAGCTTGGGTTTCATATACATATTCTGGTATTTTGTCAGATATACCTTTTTTTTGTGTATAATTTCATTTTATCCTTTTTTTTAAAAGCTGGATGGTAATAGATAAAGCTGAGTTAACTACAAGGCTACATCTGTCTCCATTTGAAATCGAAAAATAATTACTTCAGTGTTTCTTATGCCTAAGTACCATTTTATAAGGGACGGGCCCCAGGGATGGATGTGTGACACTCGTGTCTGTCCTAGCCACAGTCCTGTCACTGTTGTTTATAACAAAATGAAGATCATAGTACATGAACCTATGTCAGGGATTACTGCAGGAATAGAAAGTTAGAACCTTTTTTAAAATGGGGGAAATATGGAGGGGGGGCATGGATGACATCTTTATTTTTTGGTTCTCCCTGTTCATTATAGACGCTTCAAATCATATACTGTAAACAAAGCCAGCCATAAACAGTGTGGTAAAATATCGACAACATTAACACAGGGAAAATAAAATATATCACTGTCGTCGAACTGACAGAAAATCAAAACGCAATAGAACCATGACAGATATTCATTGGTAGTATTTTAGTTACTTGTGGGGATTTTTTTTAACTGAAATAGGGGAAAGTAATGCCAAAATTAGAGAGGGGAATTAGCCCATAATTGGCCATAAAAAAGGCCTGCATTTATCCATATGTGTACAGGAATTAGCACTGATAAGGTTATATCAGATCAAGGTTTTGCCCATTTTGAACATATAATTGTTGGGATATTCCGTTGGATATGAGGTACTTGACACTTTTTGTCCATTTTCAACAGAATAGATGGAATGTCATACTTAATAGATTTGTCCATTTTGATCATATTAGGTGCTTGACCATATATGTGTCCGTTTTGCTAACTTTTATGACTAATTGTCATTCATGCTTTTCTTTTACTAACCTTTTATATTGGAAGTCGTAATTAGTGTTTTATTTATTTTTACTAGCATTTGCACATAAGTAGTTGTAATGAATGTTTTCTTTCTGCTAACATATATAGCTCTTGAATTACCTTGAGTTTATTATGTCTTTCCTTCGAATGAAGGAAGACATATTGTATTAGTACTGGTTCTTCTTCTTCTTCTTCTGGTTCTTCTAATCGCAACTTTTCCAGGTCATAACTTTTAAACTGTTAAAGATATCTTGATGAAACTTCAGGTATGCAGAAGGTGTGCAGTGCACTGGAATTAGGTAACTGTGACCTTCACCTCAAGGTCAAAGGTCAAATAAGTGCACCATTTTCAGTAAATTCTTGTCCGGCCCGTAAATTTTAAACCTATAAAGATAGCTTGATCAAATTTGAATTATATCTGCATCACCCACAGGAGGTGTGCAGTGCACTAGATTTAGGTCTCGTTCTTCACTATATACAGAGTTATGGCCCTTTGTTTATTTTTAATATCGAAGTTTGTCTGGAGCATAAATTCCATGTTATTTCACCTACGTTGACCAAACTTTCCATATTTATGTATCTTGGGAAGGCGGAATCTCTCGCACTAAAATCAGGTTTTATGCCCCTACCATATACAGAGTTATGGCCCTTTGTTTATTTTTAATACCGAAGTTTGTCCACAGCATAGTTTCTAAACCATTAAAGATATCTTAGTCAAACTTGAAGTATACCTGCATCACCCACAGAAGGTGTGCAGTGCACTGGAACTAGGTCTCGTGCCCCACTTTATACAGAGTTATGTCCTTTTGTTAATTTCTAATACCGCAGTTTGTCCGGAGCATAACTTCCATGTTATTTCACCTATGTTGACCAATGCAAACTTGCTATAGTTTTAATGTATCTTGGGAAGTAGGAGTGTCACATTCTAAATTCGGGTCTCGTGCCCCACTATATAAAGCGATATGGCCCTTTGTTAATTTTTTATACCGATGTTTGTCTATTGGCTAATAAGGGGAGACATGTTTTTGTGCAAAAACAAAATTCTAGTTTTATAACTAGATGTCATGATGTTTTCTTTCGGCTTATCTGTACAACTATTTGTCACAAGAGGTTTTTTTTGTTAACCTTTATTACTAGTTGTCGTTCTGCTAACCTTTACAACTATTTGTAAGGATCTTTTTCTTTTTGCTAACCTTTACAACTATTTGTAAGGATATTTTTCTTTTTGCTAACCTTTACAACTATTTGTTATGATCTTTTTCTTTTTGCTAACCTTTACAACTATTTGTAAGGATATTTTTCTTTCTACTAACCTTTACAACTAGTTGTTATATAATAAATGTTTTCTTTCTGCTAACCTTTACTACTAGTTGTTATATAATAAATGTTTTCTTTCTGCTTACCTGTACAACTAGCTAGTTGTCGTGAATGTTTCCTTTCTGCTAACCTTCATAACTTGTATTCTTTCTAGTAAATTTTACAACTTGTTTTCATGATCTTTTTCTTTCTGCTTTCCTTTACAACTAGTTGTCATGAATGTTTTCTTTCTGCTAAGTTTTATATATATCTTGTTGAAGTGCATGTTTTCTTTTTTGTTGTCATGTATTTTGATGTTTACTAATCTGCATTGATGTTTTCCTTTTACTAATCTTGTTTTTCTGATTAATTTTTAGAATTGCTGAGACATTTTTCTAAGTGTGGTAAACACATGCTTGGCTTATTAATTTAGTGTCGAAACAGTTAGGAATTAGGACTAAGATTTTTATTAAACTTCAAACAAAAATAATATTAATTTGAACAACCAACATTAACCAGCAGATCACTTCAATACTGTAAAACTCAAATATACAGTGGTCGATTTAGAGAAAGGGAGGGTGTGTTCCTTTGTGGCCAAGTAGCTGATCTATTTTTAATATGCTGTCTAAAAAGATAGATTGTTTTAATATAACTTTTGACTTCCGGAGTTATGGCCCCTTCCTTTCAAAGATTGTTTTTGATTGAACTTTTGACTTGAGGAGTTATGGCCCCTTCTTTTCAAAAATCTTGAATCTGCTGCTGGTATGCAAATGACTATCACTCAGTATAATTTTCATAATTGCTAAAAATAGGATCTTCCTTTAATAAATAAGGATCTTTTCTTGTATGATGGAGGTAAAGCGTTTGATTTAAGTGTGTGTGTGATAAATTAATGAGAGTAACCATATTTCACCAGCTACATTTTTTAACCTCCACTCACACCACCAACACTTGCTTGTATATATATATAATTATATATATAGTTCCTTTGCACAATCTGCTTGTATGTGCCATACATTTTGCAAAGGAAGATTTTTCGCAGCTTATTAGGTCACCTGAGACAAAGTCTCAAGTGACCTATTGCGATCGCCTTTTGTCCGTCGTCGTCCGTCGTGCGTCTGTAAACAATTTACATTTTAAACTTCTCCAAAATCCCTGAACCAATTTCAATGAAATTTTGCAGAAACCTTCCATGGCCAAAGGTCAACTAAAATTGTGAATTATATAGTCCCCAGGGGCCTGAGGGGCGGGGCCAAAAAGGGTAAAATTGACTAAAATTTCAAAAATCTTCTTCTCCAGATCCAGATATGGTAGAATCAAATACTCTTCATAGATGGAAGGGTCTTAAGGTGCTTTACTAAAATTG